>NW_021224151.1:0-854 GCF_002162155.2 Triticum dicoccoides
AAAGGTCGAACACGAGTCGTATGGAAGATACGATCTACATGAGAATGTTCACCGACGATGACTAGTCCGTCTCACGTGATGATCGGACACGGCCTAGTCGACTCGGATCGTGTAACACTTAGATGACCAAAGGGATGTCAAATCTGAGTGGGAGTTCATTATAATTTGATTAGATGAACTTAATTATCATGAACTTAGTCTAAATTTTTACAATATGTCTTGTAGATCAAATGGCCAACGTAGTCCTCAACTTCAACGCGTTCCTAGAGAAAACCAAGCTGAAAGACGATGGCAGCAACTATACGGACTGGGTCCGGAACCTGAGGATCATCCTCATAGCTGCCAAGAAAGATTATGTCCTACTAGCACCGCTAGGTGATGCACCTGTTCTCCCTGCGGAACAAGAGGTTATGAACGCTTGGCAGGCACGTTCCGATGACTACTCCCTCGTTCAGTGCGGCATGCTTTACAGCCTAGAGCCGGGGCTCCAAAAGCGTTTTGAGAGACATGGAGCATATGAGATGTTCGAAGAGCTGAAAATGGTTTTCCAAGCTCATGCCCGGGTCGAGAGATATGAAGTCTCTGACAAATTCTTCAGCTGTAAGATGGAGGAAAATAGTTCTGTCAGTGAGCACATACTCACTATGTCTGGGTTACATAACCGCTTGACTCAGCTGGGAGTTAATCTCCCGGATGATGCGGTCATTGACAGAATCCTCCAGTCGCTTCCACCGAGCTACAAGAGCTTTGTGATGAACTTCAATATGCAGGGGATGGAAAAGACCATTCCTGAAGTATTTGCTATGCTGAAATCAGCAGAGGTAGAAGTCAGAAAGGAACATCAAGTGTTGATG
>NW_021224152.1:0-1322 GCF_002162155.2 Triticum dicoccoides
ATTCTCCGTCTTCAGCAATCACGTGGTCAAGAAAGAATGCCGCCAATACCTCTTGAATTGCTCGCATGCGATCTGGTGCTAGGAGTTCATCCCGCATCCGAAACATCTAATTTTAAGAAGGAGGTCAATACATATATATATGAATAAATGAAACTCAACACAAATGATGATAATAAAATAAAATTGTGAATATTGTTATTTACGCACTTCATATTGTTTGTCAGAGTAGCCCCGCTCACAGGTCGTGTGGCGGATGGACTCGCAAATGTAGTATCCACAGAAATCATTCCCTTGTTCCTGCCACAACCACTTTACAAGAAATAGAGGTCAATCAAACTGATAATTAGCAAGCATGCTAAATGGTATTGATGAAACTAGCGCTTGAATCACTAGGAGATGCGTGGAATATGCTACAATAGTACTTACTTTCGGGTGTCTAAATTGCAGCTTCTTTGGCAGTCCGGGAGATTTTTTGGTGAATTTTATCCAAACCCTGCCATACAAAGAAAACAATTACTTGATATCAGAAATGAACAAAGTTGCTGATATGGTGGATAATGATCGATTTAACTTACTTCTCGAGCATTTCGGTCATGTCCGCATACTCCTGGGGATCTTTTCGTCTCGAGTCTAAGACAGTTACTACTCCCTGCTCAAGCTTAATCTCTAGGAGAATATAGTGGAAGCTGCACACGCATGCATAACTCATCAATATTACATTACTATAACCTGGACTAATAAAGGGAAACCGAATATGGCACAAGACAGTAACACTCACTTGAAGTTGTAAGGAAAAAATATTATATATTTGTGTTCATTTATTACCAATGATTGTAGCAGGTTGGCCTCGGTATTTTCGGCATGAAATTCAACCTCAGTTGCATCTATGAGATATGTGTTAATGAACCCAATATCACCCACTTGTCTTTTCTTCAATTTGGCGATCTTCAATCTGCATAATATAGTGAGGATAATTATAAATACATGCAATGAAAGAGCTGAGTTATATAGAGAGACTTAATGACAGAAGTAGTACCACTTACAGACAGTAGCAGGTGGCCGTTGCTTTATCGAGGGCCAATTGATTGAAAACCTGATAAAACTCCTCAAATGCAATAGGCAACAGCTCAATTCCAGCGAGGTCATGCTCCTTTTTAACTCTCACATACAAAGTACTCCTCCCCTCAGACTCTCTGCAGGTTTTCATGTACCAATCATGCAATCTTCGCATCATCGTTGATAGAGATCTTTCATCTTTGACGAGAGGCTTCCCCTACTCGTATCTTTGTATCTGCACCTCCAAGAAATCATAATGTACATCG
>NW_021224153.1:0-889 GCF_002162155.2 Triticum dicoccoides
ACAACACTGGGTTCCCCAGGTGCCTCAATCCACCTAGTTGTTTGATTAAGTTGCCACCTTAAGTTGAACCATTAATTAACAATCTCACATCTGACATGAATTTCACTCAAACCCAAACCACGTCTACGAGCATAGCATAGCAATATAAGCAATACGTAGAAGTAACTCCCAAGGGTTTGAATGTAACATGGCAATAGGTTCTACCTCAGCAACTACTTCCCAACCCACAAGTTAATGACATCCTAATCATGCAATGTTTGAGGATTGGAACTAATGCATAAAAACTGGGTAATAATGGGATATGATCAAAGTGTTACTTGCCTTGCTGATGATCCGTGAATCCTAGAGACTCGTAGTAACACGCTTCGCACTTCGGGAATTCTATCGCAAGCAAACAATAACATACATAAGTAACAAGCAACGATGCACAAGCAAAACTCAAATAAGAGAGGTTGACCAGAAAGTTCAACTTAAGAACTCCGGTACACAGAAAGAACCAAATCGAACGAAGCAACGAAAGTCAAACTGCAAAAGAAAGAAGCTTCGTTTACTAATCTGAAACTAGGTCAAATTTTACAGTAGAGAAACTTGTTTGAGTTGATTAACCGGAAAGAGGGTTTCGAGACGAAACTCCAGGCTCTTGAATCGCCTGATTCCGTTAAACGAGCGAAAAGATAAACAGAATCTAAGATCGGATCAGAAATCGCGATCAGAGAAAATCGCGGAATAAATCCGATAAAAGAAAACTCACGAACAGACTAACGACGAGCGTTCGTTAGTTGTTTCTAACGGGCGAGGAACCATTCGTTAAAATGAACGTTCGGACGAACGTCCACTAACTAGAAGAACCGAAAAAACCGGCGAATCCAAAAAACGGATCTAGGGTTTC
>NW_021224154.1:0-519 GCF_002162155.2 Triticum dicoccoides
ACAAAGTACTCCCATGGGAATGACCGAATGGAACCTTGGCTCACAGTGGAATCTGAGCTAAGCTGCCTCATGTATTTCATCTAATATGATCCCTGATCACCATGCTTCGTGTCTTGATTTCTGGGTAGCGCATTTATCTTCTCCCGAGACACCCTGCTTACTGGAGCAATAGTTAGAGAGAGCTTTGCTTTCAGAAATGGATGTCACCCATAATGAAGACAATGGTGCAGCCAGGCTCTGAAGTCTGTAGAGCAGCTGTCGAGATCACAATGCCAAGTGGCTGAACAAAAAAATGGCAGCAGAATGCCACCAGCCGCCACCAACAACCCTAATAATCACCTTCTCCAACATCAGCAAGCAGAAACAGTAGTGGTCTAGTGGAGGGGTGTAGGGGAGGCAGAGAGGGGAAGCAGAGGCATTGGCTTTTATGTTAGTTACTGTGTGCGGTTTGGCATTTAGTGGTGCAAATTACTGTGCAGTGGTAATGTGTAAAGATGGTGCTCTGTGGGTTATAATAGC
>NW_021224155.1:0-403 GCF_002162155.2 Triticum dicoccoides
ATTTAGCACACCCTTGGCAAAGGACTCACTGCACAAGCAGCTCATGAGCTGTTGGAAGGCAGCCAACATCCTTAACATGTGAACTCAGCCTATCAACCATCTCGGATATCTGGTCCGAGTCTGAGTGTTTTCTGTCCCCCACCGTGAACTCATGGAATGCCTCATCAAGTTCAATCCAACTTGATCCTGCTGACTTCTGAGACCCGGTTCCTTTCATTTGCATCCTTGCCTTTGCCATGTCACTCCACTGCCCAGCCTCTGCATAGATGTTTGAAAGGACAGCATAGTTCCCTGCATTGGAGGGCTGCAGCTTACTGAGCTCGTTCACTGCAATTTCTGCATACTCCACGTTCTTGTGCAGTCGGCATGCACTGAGAAGGGACCCCCATATTACCTCATTAGG
>NW_021224156.1:0-3299 GCF_002162155.2 Triticum dicoccoides
ATGCAGTTCAGCAGGTGTGTCTCCACATGCACGCCCCTCGTGACTCCCATTGGACCCTCGTGAAGAGGATCCTCGGTTACATTTGTGGAATGATGGCTCTTGGGCTCACCCTCACGGCATCCACTTCTCTGGAGATGGTGGCCTATTCCGACGCGGACTGGGCTGGCTGCCCTGACACCCGTCGGTCCACCTCTGGCTATTGCGTTCACCTCGGTCCTTCACTCGTCTCGTGCTCGTCCAAGCGACAACCTACAGTCTCGCGCTCCAACGTGGAGGCTGAGTACCTAGTTGTGGCTAACGTTGTTGCCGAGTGCACCTGACTACGACAGTTACTTCAGGAGCTGCATCATGATGTCTCCCATGCTACGGTTGTCTACTGCGACAACGTCTCTGCGGTGTACCTTTCCGCCAACCCGGTTCATCATCGCCGGACTAAGCACATTCAGTTGGACATTCACTTTGTGCGCGAGCAGGTGGCCCTTGGACGTATTCGGGTCCTCCATGTTCTGATTGCGCAACAGTTCGCTGATGTGATGACGAAGGGACTGTCGACTTCCACCTTCGAGGAGTTCCGTTCCAGTCTCTGTGTCACTGGCGCCGCTTCGACTGTGGGAGGGTGTTGAGTATGTTGTGTACGTGTATATTGTGTATTGGGCCCACCTCCTAGTTACTCTGTATAGTCGAGGTTGTGGCCCCCCTCTGTACTCATATATACGTGCCTGGTGCACCGATCAATGCATTGCGATTGCACAGCCCATACTTATCCATCCACAGTGTGCACCGGGTAGAAAACCCCTCCCCTTCCTTGTACTGATCCACACGGTGTGCTACCGAGCCGACTATGTGCCCAGTTGAAAAAAGATGAGGCCGTTCATGCAGCATATGGCGTTCGTCGCCTGAAAAAATCCAGTGTGCTTCTCTTCTTCTTCCACCTCCGTTCTTCTGAATGTGAGAGGGAGAGAGACATAGGTTTTTCTTGGGTTTGTCCCAACATATTGTTGGACCAATAAATCGTTTTTACATGGAGATCAGCTCAAACAGGATTCGAACAGAAGCTAGCTATCTATTGACTATCTCCAGGGACTGTGAGTTGATAATGACAGGGCAGGACTCGAACAGGAGCTACATTACAATGATGTAGCATTCAGAGTGGATGTCAATGAAGCGGTGTGTAAGTCTTAGATGACCAGCCACCACCTGGGCCCAGGAGGAATGCGCTACCTAGGACAGTTCATGCGGCGGCCTAATCGAGGAAGGGCAGTTGCGGTGGTATTAGTGAGCCCATGGTGGTTCCTCCATAATTAATTTAGAGTTAGACTGTTGGTAGTGGGTGAGTTGCCAGAGTGAACAGGTAGCAAATCGGGTGACCACACACGGACTGAAGGCGCTCAAACTAGTAAACAACCATTAAGTACTGGTCATCAATTCCATGCAACTCCACGTCCGGCCTAGCTATGTGATCAACGGGAGCGATATTTATATAGACCAAAAAACTAAGGTGGTTTTTGCATTCATGATCTGCATGTCAAGAATAGTTGTTCAATGTATTTACTGAGGATAGCATTCGGCAAACCTGCTGCGCAATAAGTATCCAAGACAAAAGGATGTGTCTCAGGTCTATTGAAAATTTGGTGACTCGCACTTTTAGATTGGTCTAATTGCGGAAAGAAACAACTTTTCTGCGGAAGATGGTGCCTGCATGCAGTGTACTGCGCAGATGAAAAATACATGCGGCCACGCAGTAGTACTACATCGTAGCTGCCATTGGAAGCCACAGGGTACAAATATTTACAAACTACCAAATACTTAATTAGCTTGATTCTAGATCTCATTGACTGATCGTATTAATCAATAGGGCAACGTGTTCAAATAATCTTAATAATCTGCTAATTGAGCATAACATCTGTTGGTGCTAATCTTGTTACAAATTATTGTTCATATATTAGATTAGTCATTAGCTCCATGTATTAGTTACGTAGGCTAGCTTGTACGTGCATGTGTTTGCTGAGGTTTCGTTTTTTATGTTTTAATGTCATGGCCTCATGGGCTGACGTGGGTGTACACGTTCGGCCAGGTTGTGTTTATGTTTTTGTAGCATACGGGTGAGTCCGTGATCTGAAGCCTTCGGATGGCGCATGCATGTTGGATCATGGTGTAGATCTCACCCAGTTTGTATCCTGTAGACCACGCGGCAGAAAATATGTTTCGTTGTTCAGCCGCAAAAAAAGAAGAAAATATGTTTCCTTGTGTCATATCGTCCGTGCCTCTCTGGCCGCCACTGTGTACGCGTGTATTTCTGGTTTGTGATCTAATAACATCTCCATGTACCACCGCATGCAAAACTGGAACGTTGTGCAAGGCAATTTTGTAAGAACCACCACTTGATAAAACTAACAAAGTAAGCGTGAAGAATGACCACTTGGCCAAACAGGAACATTTGCCGTGGATGCCATCCCTCTCCATGGAACTGTACTAGAGAAAAACAGAAATGAAGACAAGGTCAGGGTTGACCAAAGTTTTTTATTTATTTAAAGGGTAAACGAAATTTCATTGCTTGGCCATCCCTTGGCGTCCTTGACTGGAACTTCCAGCGTGGAAGGCTTCAAGACCGATAAGCTCAAACTGCGCTGATTGGCTGTTGCACGCAGCATCAGTGCCAAAGTTCTTCCATATCCAGAAAGTCTATTGGGGTAGGGTCAATTTAAATGCACCATCTGATTCAAGTTGCATGTTTAATCCCCTTGCAGCCTTTATGATAACTCAGCATAGCAATGATCATATGTTCCCCGAAACTCCCTAATACAATGCACAATGGTGTTCTTTTGTGACCTACTGGTAGTAGTAGAAATGTGTGTGGCAACTTCTAGGTGGTCGAGTGTGCTGCTACTTCAGTGGTAATGCAGCAATATATATAGATGGGATGTAAGCAGGCTGTAAGGTGGTTGATGGCTTTGTGTCATTACGGACCAAATTTCGTGTCAGTGATTTGTGAAAGTAGTTTTTCGTCCAGGTTTATAAAGTCAGACCCACAGGATCGACATGATTTAGGCCAGAGACGGATTAATTAGGTTTCCCCGTAATTAGGTGTGAATTCACTCATTTCGCTTCATCTGTAGTCCATATTAGAATCTCTCAAAAGATTTATATTTAGGAACAGAGGAAGTATTTATAATTAATTTATCCTGACCTGATGGCTACTCGTCATTCGTGTCGCTGATTACATCGCCATACGGGCCCTTGAGTAATTCTCGTTCAAAAGATCAATCCACATTTAGCTTCACATAGTTGCTCCTTGGTCA
>NW_021224157.1:0-1089 GCF_002162155.2 Triticum dicoccoides
AGATATATTGCCATGCAACTTTCCACCGTTCTATTTATTATGACGCGCTTCATCATTGTCATATTGCCTTGCATGATCATGTAGTTGACATCGTATTTGTGGCAAAGCCACCATGCATATTATTTCATACATGTCACTCTTGATTCATTACCCATCCCGTTACACCGCCGGAGGCATTCATATAGAGTCATATTTTGTTCTAGTATCGAGTTGTAATCATTGAGTTGTAAATAAATAGAAGTATGATGATCATCATTAATAGAGCATTGCCCCAAATAAAGAAAAGAGAAAGACCAAATAAAAAAATAAAGGCCCAAAAAAAGAAATAAAAAGAAATAAAAAGGACAATGCTACTATCCTTTTTCCACACTTGTGCTTCAAAGTAGCACCATGATCTTTATGATAGAGAGTATCTTGTTTTGTCATTTTCATATACTAGTGGGAATTTTTCATTATAAAACTTGGCTTGTATATTCCAACAATGGGCTTCTTCAAATGCCTTAGGTCTTCGTGAGCAAGCAAGTTGGATGCACACCCACTTAGTTTCTTTTGTTGAGCTTTCATACATTTATAGCTCTAGTGCATCTGTTGCATGGCAATCCCTACTCCTTGCATTGACATCAATTGATGGGCATCTCCCTAGCCTGTTGATTAGCCACATCAATGTGAGACTTTCTCCTTTTTTGTCTTCTCCACATAACCCCCATCATTATATTCTATTCCACCCATAGTGCTATATCCATGGCTCACGCTCATGTATTGCGTGAAAGTTGAAAAAAGTTTGAAATTACTAAAGTATGAAACAATTGCTTGGCTTGTCATCGGGGTTGTGCATGATGAGAGCATTCTTGTGTGACAAAAATGGAGCACGACCAAACTATATGATTTTGTAGGGATGAACTTTCTTTGGCCATCACTACTGGAATCTGGCACTTTGCCATCTGCCATGGCAGATGGCAAAGGCATGGTCGGCGGATGGCAAAGGCTTTGCCATCTGCCAGCAGATGGCAAACAGTTTGTCTGAAACCCTGCCGGCAAACGCTTCTTTGCCGTCTGCTGGCTGATGGCAAAGAGCCTATGCCTTTGCCA
>NW_021224158.1:0-501 GCF_002162155.2 Triticum dicoccoides
TGCATTCATCAATAGCATATTTACTCTACTAGAACCTAATGCTCATATCCCGTTAAGTTAATGAGTATAAATCAACTAGGTTTTAGTGTGCTGTGAATTTTTCGAAGATGGATATTATATGGATGGTGTGGTTGAGTTTGCTTGGTTACTGGAATGCCATGCATGTGCATATCGGTGGGTGAAAGGTTGTGAGACCATCAAGATGGATTCGCTATTGCCATTATTTCAGTTTGTAGCTTTTGGGTAGAGGATTTGATTCCAGCAAGACAGAGACGATGACTATGCCAACTGAGGTTCATGTTAAGGAGTATTAGCAGATGCTCACAGGATCACTCGAAGCACATAAAGGTATCCACAAGGATGGTTGCTTTCTTATCGACTCATAATTGAATTAGTTATAGACAGTAAGAGTAGTAGTCTACATTTTTTTGAAAACATAGCGTACCTTTGTGATCGCAGCTGTATGCAATGATCCATCATGTATTTTTTTTAAACTGCAAC
>NW_021224159.1:0-10485 GCF_002162155.2 Triticum dicoccoides
TGATCCTACAATCACGCAAGAGAGACCTTTGATTTGCGTCCTTGTGGATACACCTTCAATTGTTTCCCCATGTGAGCTTAACATAGTTATTAAGTAATTTATATTGTTTATTTCAAAAAAGTTGACAACTTATTTCCATTGACAGCTTATTTTCATTCTTCAAAGAATGTGCAGAAGATGGTAGACAAAACCTACTACACCGAAGGCTCCGAATTAACTTATCAGGAGAAAAATCATCTGGGCACATTTTGTATTGATCTTGAGAATTACAATATCTACAATCAAACTCCTCAACATTATGGTCAATACGTGCCACTAGTGCACGTGTTGAACTACGGTAACTACCATGGAGATACCTTGGTAAGATTTTTTACTATTACGACATCCGTGCATCTTTTTGCACACTTTTAAAACTAGTACATCATTGCTAACTACGAAGTTATTACTATGTTTTTCAACAGATAATCCCGAATAATTGTGTGCCTCATCTGATGTATACGCACGGTAGCCTTCATGTTTTGAACATACAACCAGGTCTTCCTACGAATCTGAACTGTTCCATACGGGTTTCTAAAAGAAGTGGAGACATGACAATCAAAGAATGGAAAAAATGTATGGACAGTCGTAAGGAGCTTCTTGGAAGCAAAAAGCAGCGAAGGGCAAGAATAGGAGACAGGGTGATCGCCATTCTTCATAATGGAGAGTCAGGGTCTATATTGTTTTATGCTATTTTACCTTAAGGGTGTTTAGGTCATGTCCTACCTGATACTGATGATCATGTGCTAAGAACAATTATATAGGGTTGGTTCGATGACTATGAGGATGATGATCGTATGACTTATTATTAATAACGAGTAGAAGTTGTATGATGATGCATGATTAGTAGGACTTGTTATTATATATGATGATGTATGATGCGAGCATGCATGAGTTATTATATCAGCGGGTGAAATGAACATATATAGCAACAACATTGATAAACCAAAGACGAAGATATAAAAGAGGACACTTTTCTCTATTAGCTAGTTAATAACAACCTAAAAATAACCCCCAAAACCCCTAAAGCAGTCACTTTTCTAAAAAAAACATGAACTTTTGGTCCCGGTTGGTGCCACCAACCGTGACCAAAGGTCCCCTGACTGGGCTCGGCGCACAGGCCACATGGAGGCACATTGGTCCCGGTTCGTGTTTGAACCGGGACTAATGGATGGAGGTACCGGGACTAAAGACCCTTACGAACCGGGACTATTAGGTGTTTTTCTACTAGTGTTGGCCAGCCTCGTAATAGACTAAACATGCACATAAAAACTTTAGCCAAATCTCTGCAAAAAAAAAAAATCAGCAAGAGGCACACATCGTGCCTCTATTTTATTTTATATATTGTCACAACTCTCACTATCTGGTTATAGGGTGCATGTGTGTAAAAATACATAATAACCAGGTTTGCTACATGACTCAATCCTAGATATGGACTCACCAAAGACTCACAGTCGCTGGTTACCGCGTCACTACATGATTGAGCTCGATCTCCTCGCTGAGGCATGCAAATAGCCACCCGTCATCTTGTCTTCACGCATGGTCTTCGCCCACGATGACACGCTGCACTGGACAATCCTTCAACAATGTCACGCTTCAACTACAACGGATACTCTATAAAACCAAATGTTGGGTTTAGCTTAAGGACCGATGCCATGAAGAAAGATGAACACACGCCCATGGAAACATGAGCAAAAAACACGTCTCTTCCCTTTATGCTTCTCTTTAGAGGTAATATATCACTAGTAGTGCTCAAACTTGTCACCAATATTCACCTTAGTGCTTAATTTGAAAAATACGCTAAGAAAAATACGCCGAACTGGTTCTAGAACTTGGCACGAGCGTGCAAATACGATGGTCATCCAATCCGCAGACATGGCACCATATTTTGATTAGCATTAATGTACGTATCCATGACCAGTGGGCCCCACATGTCAGAATAAAGAGAAATTAAACGATAAAAACAGGAATCAAACTTACGAAGTCAATATATGTAACGTCGATCCGTACCAATGCACCACTCATCCTTTGTTGCCAACTGAAGATGATTATGACGGTTTATATTATAAACAACACGCTCATGTGGTTTAAATAGGTTGCTGTTTGTGTGAGCCATGTTGCACTTGTTAGATTCTTTTAGTATTTGTAAAAAGTAAGTAAAATATAATGATGTAATAAAAATAACGTTCAAATATTTGTGTGTTATAAATATTATACATACAAAAAATAACTTATTTAGCAACATATTCAAGTACTTTTAAAAAGTATTGATGTCTTATTTTAGAAAAAAAACATATAAATAAAATAGTATTTCTGATTATAAAAATGTTTTTATAATTATAGTAATACAAATATTTTCTAGATTACCATTAATAATTATTATTTTAAGTGCACATATTTATATGCACACAAATATTTGAATAATTACATGCACATGTTTATAACTTGGGTGTCGCTTCCCTCTTGAGGGTTTTGTTGTGGTCCCTTAACAGTGCCAGGGCTCCGGGGTGAATACCCTAGTCCGTCTTCTTGGGCTCGACGATGATGGCACTTGACATCATCACCCTCTTGAGGGCGTCTTCGTGGAGCTCCGGTCCCTTTCGGTTGTAGGTAGCCAGTCACTTCGGGCATGCCTTGTTCTTCTCTTGTAGCGTTCTTGACTTTGGCGTGGATGGTCTCGATGTACTCCTATCTTATACACTTGTCCCCATGGTATCTCTTCTCGGTCCTTGCTAGTTCCTGGCAGGAGTAGCGCTCCACGGCCCGGATTGAGGGAGCAGTCTCAATTGTGAGTTGGCCCCTTACGGAGGTGGCTTGCGTGTGTTCGGTACTATGGAGCCCGGTGTTTTCTCAAGGCGGCGTGGTTCTAGTCCTATTCAGTAGTCTTGGGTGTCTCTTCTTGTTAGGCGTGGCGTCTCGTGTTTTCATGGTCAGTGTTGGTTTGCTGCGTTGCCGCTTGCTCAAATGCCGTTTTATTTTTCATTGGCATGTTTGTATGAGGATTTCCTCCCCACATTATATTGGTTTGGCAGTTTGCGCTTTATATATAAAGCAGGGTAAAAGCCTGATTCGAGAAAGATAATTAGTGTTTGTAGTTGTACAGAACGGTAAGGGAGACGCTACGCGTTCGCCGGCTGATGCGTATGACATCCGCCGGCTCGACGACCGTTCGATGTACACGCGCGCATCCGTCCGATTTACTTCTGGCGCGCGGCTCGGTCACCTCCCCCGGCCCATTAATTCCTGAAACAACGATCGAGTTGCAGAAACAAGCGCTTTGTTGTAGAATAACTTTGCAACATAGATGAGGTTGCAGAAACCTTTGTAGTAGAGTTTATGTTGCAAAAAAACTTTTGCAATAAAGAGCATGTTGCAGAATTTTTTCGAGAAGAACGATCATGTTACATAAAAACTTTTGCAACAAAACAGCATGTCATGTACAAACTTCTGCAACATGGGTGTTGTTGCGGAAGGAATTTTTGCAACATAGATGGTTTTGCAAAAAAATCCGTCTTTACTTTTCTGCAACATGGGTGTTGTTGCGGAAGGAGCTTTTGCAACATAAATGATCTTGCAGAATTTTTTTCGCCTCTACTCTTCTGCAACATGGGTGCTGTCGCGGAAGAAACTTCTGAAACATGAATGATATTGCAGAAAACAAAATCAATGAAAATGAATGACGATGTTGCCGACAACACTGCCGTTGCCCGCATCATCGCCGCCAACCACAAGGCCATCACCTTCCGAGTGCCGCCAATGCCCCTCACCGGCCGCATCGGCCGACGAGCTCGCATGCTACCTCCATGGCGCTTGCGGCTGTAGCCACTAGTTGCTGCTTGCACACTACCTCCAAGGTCGCCCACGGACATGCGCTGGCGTCGCCGCTGTTGCAGAAGCACAGCGTGAGCCATGCCTCACTCTCCCTCACCGGCGAACGACGACTGCTGGCGCGGGCTGATGGCGAGCCGGGCACGTGTGAGCGTGTGGCAGCGGCCGACTGGCTTGAGTGAGCAGTGGAGTTGCAGGAGCTTGAGATGGTGGTGGCCATGGCCAGCCACGGCCGAGGAGAGCATTGGCGTTGAATGGTAAAAGCCCACGATGAGGACGGCATTACTACCGGAGTTGCTGGGACGAGGTGGGCAGTGCTGCAGGAGTTGGGGAAGAAAGACCGATTGGAGAAAAGATAAGATAAGGGGAGAAGGATGTGCGGTGCGGTGGGTCTACATGCGACACGCGTCACGTGCCGCAGGCGGCAGACGCCCAGCGCTGGATCTGCAGTTGTAGGAAACGGTCATGAAATAAGAGCTGGGTTGCAGGAAACGGACACGGTACCAGCGGACGCGGGAATGCTCTCGATCGTCTAATCAAGTCGCGACGGGATGGACACGGAGCAGGCGGAACGATCGTGCGGATCGGCTGGTAGGAGGTAAGCTTTTCCCAAACGGAAAACACAAATTAAGTCAGAATAAAAAATGATTTGCAAGTGCACGCGTTCCACGTCGCCAAACAGCCACCGCCCCATGAGGCCGGGCTGGTACGAGGCTGGTACGCCATGCAACCTGTCTGCATATGGTGATTTTGCCGCTGAGTACTGTATATAGGAACTAGGAAGCTAATTTATTTGGCAGACCTGGAGACCACATCACCACATATATATAGACTAACTAAGAAGAGAATTGACGAACTCCGACCGCGGATCGACGGTAGAAGAAGCTACCATGCAACCGTCGATCCATGGCGGCCTTGCTTCGGTTTGCAGCGAGGAAGGTCTGCAGCCGCGCCACCGCCAGCCTTGAGCGACCACCGCAGGCCAGCTTCACTGCGACCACGTCGCTTGCCGTCGTCAAGGAGCTGGAACAGCAGCGGACGCTGCCCTGGACGATTCTTTTCCATGGCCGGGTGAGCTCGCTTCGCTGGTTCAGCAGCTCCTCCGAATCACCAGACAAGGTACGCAGGATGATGCGTCGTCGTATGTTTCACCAACTACTTCGATTTTTCAATGATGAAAAGATTTTAATTGATTAATTAAGAAGTCGCATCGAGGCTATACAAGCCATACAACCCATAAGTACTGTATATAATACTAGTTCGTTCTACCAATATTTTTTGATGTTACTAACGTCCTCTCAGATCCTTGCGGCACAAGTGGAGCACAGGAAAGAAGTGCTGCGCCATCTTCTTCGTGAGCTGGATGTGCTCCGCACCCAGAAATGCGGCATCGCCGCCAGGGAGAAGGAGAAAAAAGTTTCAGAGAAAAAGAAACAGAAGGAGAACAAGAAGCTCCTCCACCTGCTTTCATTGGGCGACCCACTATATCAGCTGCATCGTCATGGTATTTATGCTACTTGATGTGTTCTTCTAGTCGAAGTTATATATGCCCTTTTTCATACTCGCTTTTCGTTTGCAGTTACCCTGCTTATCATGATCTTGGTAATCCTTGCCACTTTACTTGTGTGTGAGGAGGGTCATAGGGCTTCAAAAAAGCGTGGGCAGACACCTCGGCACCTACCATCTACCTAAGATGGTGAGATCAACATGTCAGATGGTGGAGGCAACAAGAAATGGAACTATGCATGGAAGCGTCAGATATTTGAACTTGTGTTTAGGTGGTAGCTACTAGCTAGTTTGCGGCATCGTCGTGATGGATTTGTGATTTTCGTTACCACGTCATGAACTTGTCTTCTTGACTGCATTCGGGAGGAGTAGCTAAACTGTGGAAACAGATATCTGTGAACATGGCACCGCAAAATAATTGCTGTTGCATAACATGCAGTGAAGATGATGTTGAACAATGATAACGATGTTCGTTTAGTATCTTGAGCCTCTGTATTGCGTATTAAGTATTGACTAATACCATGACCACACACAAAAAACGACAATATTTTACTCTAATTTGTCACCATTCACACAAACAACTTAAGAGTTGTATGCATGAACCCATGGATTCAGAGATGGGGGTGACGTTAACCCTCTTTGTGAGAAGAAAACTCACACAACCAACTTGCTTCAACAGGGCTAAGATACTTGCTAGCTGCTAAGGAAACCTAGCTACGTACGAGTCCCACATGCACTTACAGTGGTCATGGCAAAGCAACCAATCACGTCAGCAACTCACAGCCTACTCCTTCCACCAATTCATGCTGTGTGTATCAATCTCAGGCCAGTGCCGTTCACCAGGAAAATAACATGTGTTATTTGTTGTGGGTCCAGCTTAGAGGCTGCACATTGCACGGTTTAAAACTCATTCCTCTTGGCTGGTTATGGCCGCCCATTCCTCTTTAGCGAAATAACATCTAATTTAAAGTAGAGCTTTGATGGAGGTGTTGTTTTGTCTTTCATGTTGATTGGTTCTACTCCTAGTGTACTATCTCCTTCGTCTAGGCTCTGCTCCGCTCAACGACAACACATCAGTTGCGGCCAAATCACCAATTCTCTGATTGGTTTTTGACTTCCGCTATTGAGGATAGAGAGATGACGACAGCTGAAGGAACAAAGCATAGTCTGGTTATTTTTGTAGTAGAGTAGATACGAGTGAATCTTTGGCAATGCTTACTCTACCCTCGCTCCGTCTATGGTACTATTTTTAACTCATTCCTCTTGGCTGGTTATGGCTAACTATTCCTTGTCTCTATTCTTAGATGTGCTAACTCCTAATCGCCCAAAGATTGCACCCCATACCTAATCTATTGTTGGTTAGTTCACTGCTAATCAGTGCACAACTTCTTATGGTGGACAAATGTGTGTCTAAAAGATGGCACCATGTAGCTGGTGTAACCCATGTGTATTCTGTTGCTAGCTTAGTTTTGGAAGGGTAGAGGCACATTGATTCTTATATCAATATAGAAGTTTTATTATACTTGTACTGCGATACAAATTTTGGATGCAGAAATAAACTATTTGCTTGAGCACATACATTTGTTTTGTACTTTAGGATGTGCTGTTATTCACTTTAAATTTCCTTTTTAGTTAATCACTTAAATATGCTTTCTAGATGAATTTTTAATTACGAGGATAACTAGTACTCCCTCTGTAAATAAATATAAGAGTGTTTAGATTAAAGTAGTAATCTAAACGCTCTTATATTTCTTTACGGAGGGAGTAATAGTAAAATGATGGGATGCTACAACCTTCCCCATCACCATGTGCACGTGTCTGCGCACCAGCAGTGAAACCCTGGGCACCACGTCGTTGCGCTTCGTGAGCTATGATTGCTGACGAGAAAGTAGTTGGTTGGGTGCGCCATGGTTGAGAGGGAAAAAACCGAAGGATATCGCCCCCCTCATCTTCGCAGCCTCCAAGCGGAAGAAGTGGGTGGTGAGGGATGCACTGCGAGACAATGCTTGGGTGCGCCAGATCAACCCTTCCATCAACCTAACGACCAACCACATCGCGGAGTTCGTGGACCTTTGGGTCCATCTGGACCAATTCGAGCTTTCACCAGAGATTGATGACGACATATCCTGGAAATTTGAGGCGAACGGTGAGTATTCGACGGCCTCTACTTATAGGGTCCAGTTCTTGGGCTCCATGACGACGACCATGAACAAGACTATTTGGAAGGTTTGGGCACCTCCCAAGGTCAAGTTCTTCTCCTGTCTAGCGATTCAAAACAGAATATGGACGGCGGATAGATCGGAGAAGCGAGGTTGGGAGAATTGCGGACTGTGCACCCTCTGTAGAAGGGCAAACGAGACGTCCGTGCACCTCTTCTTTCGGTGCAGGTTCACCTTGCGCGTGTGGAGATTGGTAAAGGAGTGGCTTGGCCTAGGGGCTCTCGAGATCCATCAATGGCAGGCGGAGCGCAATATCAAGCATTGGTGGACAAACATGTCGAAGCCCAATACGGCGAACCGGAAGGTCATGGCTTCCCTTACTATGCTTGTTGGTTGGGCCATTTGGAACGAGAGAAACGCTAGAGTTTTTAGGAAGAAATCAACAACGCCCTTCTACATTCTAAAACTAATCCAAGATGAAGCCAAACTTTGGGTCACGGCAGGAGCTACGCACCTGAGCATTATCATGCCGCGAGAGTAGTTATTGTTTTCATTTTATTGACGGACGGGCTATGTTGTAGAGCCACTATTATGTACTTAAAACTCTCCTCCTTTATTAATGAATGAAGCAAGTCTTTTTGCCTCTGTTTCAAAAAAAAAGAAGAAGGAGAAAGTAGTTGGTGTCTGCTCGCGGTAGTGCCTATCACAGTTGGTAGCAGCGTCACTCCGCTCATAACAAATCCCATCACCGCTCACAGTAGCGTCCGTCGCCGCTTGCAGACATGGTGGCCACCTTGTGTCGGTGATAAGTTAAATCATGTACTTCCTCCGTTTCAAAATAGATGACTTAATTTTATATTAACTTTAATACAAAACTGAGTCATCTATTTTGAAACGGAGGGAGTATTTGTAATTCCCCCCACACCCGGGAGGCACCAGAAGGTTCATCATCGCCTCAAGAGGAGGAATACCACGATACTACATATCGGAAGAAGTAATGACTATGTGAATATGGAAGAACGACCCTACATGCGCTGTAAAACGGAGGTGAGGGCCAAACTCCGAGCCCTGTACACCTGTGGACCGTCATGGAAGCATTACATAAGTCATGCTATATAAGGGGCACCCAGAGCATCGTAGAGGACGACCTTCTCCCGCACCATCACTGTCTAGACTACCAAGAAAGGATTCCATGCTTATGGCCCGTATCTCTGCCATATCATCTCATCGAGATACTCTGTTTTGTGAAGATCCTCCCCCGACATTGTAATCTTCTGTAGCCTCCACATATATAAGAAAAGAGCAAATAAGGGCGTAGAGCTTTTACCGACATCAGGGGTCTGAACCGGGGTATATCGTGTCTCCGTGTGACCTATGTCCAAAGATCCCCTGGACTCCTTGCGTGACGTCCTCACGACTTCAAATTCCACGTCCTCCCCATTGTACTACTATTAGAATTGACGAGACTTCCCTCAACACCTTGCAACCTGCACATCCAGCTTGTTGTCGTGCCACTCCACTCCTGACAGCAGTAGCACCCACATAGCAGTGGCACGGCAGAACAATTATTTCTTGGTTCTTGGCGAGCGGATGGATCGAAGGGGTGGATGAGGCTATCCTACGGAGTATATGGCACGGTTGTTTGTCTTGATCCTCCGGCACCAGTTCCTATCAACGAAGGTTGCCCAGCTTGCCTCATTGGGATGCATGTGAGAGTTGTGTTGTATGACTCCGTCAGGTCATGCCTGAGGCTCTATATATGTCTTCTTCCCTAGGACTACGATTTGCTACGTATATCTCGGTGGCAGGCATATTCTTGTCTACATCAACGACTTCTTGGGCACTTATTCTACAACTTCCGAGTTTCAACCAGTTTACTCCACTGAAACGAAGACCTGGAGGCAGCAACAAGCGGATAGAGTGAGAGGGTAAAATAGGGGAGTGGACACGGGCTGTGCAGGTCAGGTAGTGGGAGAAAGGAGTGGTTGGCACCCTTCTGGATGTTAGAAAAATATATTGCTTTCCTAGCTGCTAATTTAATTGAGTTGATAGTTGGTTTATGCAAGTCCGCAATGCAAAATTCGAAGTACATGCGGCAGTGAATATACCCGGCATGTCGACATGGCTTTCATAGAGCAATACCTTAGCTTGTACCCCCTCCGTGCGCTGGCCAACAAAACCTGGTCGACTGTGATCATAGCAATCCTGTGGAATCGGAATCGAACTCAAGGCCTTCGTGTCGTCGCTCGGTCTGCTACTGACCACTTAATGCTTGGGTCACATAGATGTAATAATGCCCACAAATAGTCTCTGCTTCATGACTGGGCCCCAATGTTGGTTCACCTTTCTGCGAGATTGTAAGGCCAACTCCACCGCGCGATTCCAAATGAACGTCCGTTTTGTCCGGATTCTGTCCGTTTGGGCATGGGGATGGAGTCTTGTCTGGGCATGTCCTGGGATGCAATGGCCGTCCGTCCAGCGTGCGCCCGCATCCTTTTACCTCATCCTGTCCGCGTCCATTTAAAAAAAAGAGAAATGTTTCAAATGCCAAGCCCTACGGCCCCAGTTCACGTACGCCGGCAACAAAGCCAGCGGCCGGCAATACAGTCAGCCTCCAAAATGAATGGTTGTCCTCGCCGGCAACAGAGCTAGCGGCTGGCAATACAGCCGGCCTTCAAAATGAATGTTTTTCTCGCCGGCACACGGCCAGCGGCCCAGCGGGCGGGCGGCACCCATGCCAGCCTCCAAAAAAGAACGGCCACGGCCGATCGGACGAACTAGTTCAGGCCGTCGGCGTCGAGCATCTCCTTCTGCCTGGCCTCGAACCAGGCCCTTGTCTTCTCGCTCATCTTCGACAAGTCCACGCTCATGATCGCGAGGGCCACCTCCTTCGCTTTGGTGGCGGCATTGGTGGCCTCGATGTCGAGCTGCCTTTGCCTGGCCTTGACGTTCTCGG
>NW_021224160.1:0-2094 GCF_002162155.2 Triticum dicoccoides
AAAAGGAATATCAAACGGAGTCCGATTGACCTGAAACTCTATGGAACTTATTTTTGGACCAAAAGAAGCCCACGGAGTACCGGAAGTTCACCAGGGGAGTCCCGGGCTGCCCACGAGGGTGGGGGGCGCGCCCACCCCCTAGGGCGTGCCCCCTGCCTCGTGGACAGCCCGGAGGTCCACCGACGTACTTCTTTCACCCATATATACCCACATACCCTAAAACTTTCGGAGAACAGAATAGATCGGGAGTTCCGCCGCCGCAAGCCTCTGTAGCCACGAAAAACCAACCGGGACCCTGTTCCGGCACCCTGCCGGAGGGGGGAACCCTCACCGGTGGCCATCTTCATCATCCCGACGCTCTCCATGACGAGGAGGGAGTAGTTCACCCTCGGGGCTGAGGGTATGTACCAGTAGCTATGTGTTTGATCTCTCTCTCTCGTGTTCTTGATTTGGCACGATCTTGATGTATCGCGAGCTTTGCTATTATAGTTGGATCTTATGTTGCTTCTCCCCCTCTACTCTCTTGTAATGGATTGAGTTTTCCCTTTGAAGTAATCTTATCGGATTGAGTCTCTAATGACTTGAGAACACTTGATGTATGTCTTGCCATGCGTATTTGTGGTGACAATGGGATATCACGTGATTCACTTGATGTATGTTTTGGTGATCAACTTGCGGGTTTCGCCCATGAACCTATGCATAGGGGTTGGCACACGTTTTCGCCTTGACTCTCCGGTAGAAACTTTGGGGCACTCTTTGAAGTACTTTGTGTTGGATTGAATAGATAATCATACCCAAGGATACTTGAGGTGACATTGGAGTATCTAGGTGACATTAGGGTTTTGGTTGATTTGTGTCGTTAGGTGTTATTCTAGTACGAACTCTAGGGCTGTTTGTGACACTTATAGGAATAGCCCAACGGATTGATTGGAAAGAATAACTTTGAGGTGGTTTCGTACCCTACCATAATCTCTTCGTTTGTTCTCCGCTATTAGTGGATTTGGAGTGACTCTTTGTTGCATGTTGAGGGATTGTTATATGATCCAATTATGTTATTATTGTTGAGAGAATTTGCACTAGTGAAAGTATGAACCCTAGGCCTTGTTTCCTAGCATTGCAATACCGTTTACGCTCACTTTTACCACTTGTTACCTTGCTGTTTTTATATTTTAAGATTACAAAAACCTATATCTACCATCTATATTGCACTTGTATCACCATATCTTCGCCGAACTAGTGCACCTATACAATTTACCATTGTCTTGGGTGTGTTGGGGACACAAGAGACTCTTTGTCATTTGGTTGCAGGGTTGCTTGAGAGAGACCATCTTCATCCTACGCCTCCCACGAATTGATAAACCTTAGGTCATCCACTTGAGGGAAATTTGCTACTGTCCTACAAACCTCTGCACTTGGAGGCCCAACAGCGTCTACAAGAAGAAGGTTGTGTAGTAGACATCAAGCTCTTTTATAGCGCCGTTGCCGGGGAGGTGAGTGCTTGAAGGTATATCTTTAGATTTTGCAATCGAATCTTTTTGTTTCTTGTTTTAGCACTAGTTTAGTTATAAAAGAAAACTATAGAAAATGGAATTGAGTTTGTCTCATACGCTTCATCTTTTTAATATCTTTAGTGAGTATGATGGAAAGGAAAATTGTGCCAAAGTGTTAGAAGAAGAATGTATTAAAATGTTTGGCACTAAATCTTTGAATGATGAGCATGATTGCAATGTTGTTAGTATGGACTCCTTGAATATCCATGATGCTAATTATATGCAAAGCCACAAGCTTGGGGAAGCTATGTTTGATGAAGATGATATTTTTTGTCCCCCAAGTTTTGATGAGCAAATTTACTATGATGAAAGCATGCCTCCTATCTATGATGATTATTGTGATGACACGTATGCTTTAAAGAATAATGATAACCATGAAACTTGTCATCTTGATCTTAATTTGCAATCACATGATAGTTATTTTGTTGAGTTTGCTCGCACTATTGTTGATGAGGATAAATTTGCTTATGTGGAGAGTAGTAAATTATCTATGCTTGTAGATCATGAAAAGAATGCTTTAGGTGCTGGTTATATTGTTGAATTC
>NW_021224161.1:0-874 GCF_002162155.2 Triticum dicoccoides
TAGAATAACACCTAACGACACAAATCAACCAAAACCCTAATGTCACCTAGATACTCCAATGTCACCTCAAGTATCCTTGGGTATGATTATCTATTCAATCCAACACAAAGTACTTCAAAGAGTGCCCCAAAGTTTCTACCGGAGAGTCAAGGCGAAAACGTGTGCCAACCCCTATGCATAGGTTCATGGGCGAAACCCGCAAGTTGATCACCAAAACATACATCAAGTGAATCACGTGATATCCCATTGTCACCACAAATACGCATGGCAAGACATACATCAAGTGTTCTCAAGTCATTAGAGACTCAATCCGATAAGATTACTTCAAAGGGAAAACTCAATCCATTACAAGAGAGTAGAGGGGGAGAAGCAACATAAGATCCAACTATAATAGCAAAGCTCGCGATACATCAAGATCGTGCCAAATCAAGAACACGAGAGAGAGAGATCAAACACATAGCTACTGGTACATACCCTCAGCCCCGAGGGTGAACTACTCCCTCCTCGTCATGGAGAGCGTCGGGATGATGAAGATGGCCACCGGTGAGGGTTCCCCCCTCCGGCAGGGTGCCGGAACAGGGTCCCGGTTGGTTTTTCGTGGCTACAGAGGCTTGCGGCGGCGGAACTCCCGATCTATTCTGTTCTCCGAAAGTTTTAGGGTATGTGGGTATATATGGGTGAAAGAAGTACGTCGGTGGACCTCCGGGCTGTCCACGAGGCAGGGGGCACGCCCTAGGGGGTGGGCGCGCCCCCCACCCTCGTGGGCAGCCCGGGACTCCCCTGGTGAACTTCCGGTACTCCGTGGGCTTCTTTTGGTCCAAAAATAAGTTCCATAGAGTTTCAGGTCAATCGGACTCCGTTTGATATTCCTTTT
>NW_021224162.1:0-1906 GCF_002162155.2 Triticum dicoccoides
GGGGATGGGGGGTAGTCGCCCCTCTGCATGCATGCCATGTTGTCGAGGGAGGAAAATGGCTGCCGCTGCATGCGCATGCTGATATATTGAGTGGAAGCCGCTGTCAATGTCCACGCACGCGAAGTCATCGGCGCGGAAGTGCAAGTGCCTTGTGCCTTTTCTCCAAGTCGCGCGTCTTCATACCGCATGACTACACTCGGCGACATGCATGTGTAGTTCGTCTGCCTTCATGTGTTTTTAGATTGGATTGTTTCGATTTACGCTATTTTTTATCGACGGCAATTGCTGTTCTGCTGCACTGGTCTTATCGGGTCTTTGCCTTATGACTTTTCAACTGTCTACTACAACAGGTTTTGCCCAGCTCTGGCGAGGGAGGGGCGATGACGGTGACGCGCCTTCAGCTCGCTTCAGTGCTTGTAATCGTCGCTAGGGGGTCTACGGATGTGGGTGTAATTTTTATTATTTCTCGTGTTGGTTGTACTATCATAATTGAAGAGGAATATATTGAAAATTTTCTCGAAAAAATATGCACGTGGGATTTAATAAAACAATTTTCACCACTTTGTTTCATGTCGCATAATAATACTACTTAGAGATTTATAATAAAAATAAAAATGATATTCTGAAACAGTGGGATTACCTACGATGCAAGAACAAAAGGTTGAAGGGAGGAGAACCAACTTATAAGACACCTCCAAACTGATAAAAAAAATAAATTAAGAAAAGTTTATTGGAGCCGTTAATGGCTGGAACCATGCAAAGCAAATAGCCGGCGGGTCACTCCATTGTACCAGCAGGGTGGATCCTAAAGCGCTGGAGCACGTCCTCCCGGTTGGCTGCGGCGGCGGTGTACGCCTCGTTGAACTCCTGAAAGTGGAACGGCCTGAATTTGGCCTGCTCCTCCTCGGTCGCCAGCGCCGGCGCCGGCTCGATGCGGCAGTCCATGTCCGGCAACATGATGGTCACCACCGACAACCTCGCCGCACTGGAGTTGGTCACTGCGCGGTGCTCTACGCTCTGAAGCAACCCGTTCGTCACGATCTGCACACACAGCACAAACGAGGAATGAATGATCTCACCAACACGTACACTACATAAGTACCAAATTAGCGATCGATGAGAAATTGAAGATGGACCTCCATCAGGTGGCCGAAGTTGATGACGAAAGCGTTTGGGACGGGCTGCACGGCGATCCACCGGCCCTTGTGCTTGGCCTGGAGGCCGCTGACGTCGCCCTGCGACAGCACGGTCAGGAGTGGTCGGTCGCAGTGCGGCAGCAGGCCCAGCGTCAGGCTCGGGTCCGGGCACGGCGGGTACCAGTTCACGTTCATCAGCGTCCCGCCGCCGGTGAGCTCGCCGCGGAAGAAGCTCTCCTCCAGCCCGAGCCCCTCGGCAATGAGCCCGAGCAGCGTGGCGGCCAGCGTCTGCACCGCTGTGGCGTACGCGGCCAGGCTGGGTACGAAGCCGGCCGGCTTGGCCGGCCAGTCCTGCGAAAACCTGTCAACGGGGAAGCACTGCAGCTGGAGGTAGTCGCGCCAGTACCGACCGCCGCCGCTACGATCGAGGACGTAGGCGGTGCTGGTGTCGACGCGGAACGATTTGGTGAGGTCGTCGGAGCAGTAGGGGAGCTTCTCCTCCGCCGGCATCGCGAAGAACTCCGCCGCCGCGGACCGGAACGCCCCGACCACCTCGTCGCCCACGCCATGGTTCACAACCTGCAGTTTGCAACACATCCATGGAGTACCGAGTCCAAAATCAATAGCTGAGTGGCACGGATCGATAAACAAACAATTATTGTGGTGCGTGCGTGCGTGCCTGGAAGAAGCCGAACTCTTTGCCGGCCTTGATGATCTCATCGACGACGAGGTGGCGGCGGCGGCCGGCGGCGAAGTCGATGACAGGCAGG
>NW_021224163.1:0-399 GCF_002162155.2 Triticum dicoccoides
ATGATTTGGAATGATGAGGGGTGATTAGAGATTAGAGGTTAAATTGAGCAGTGATGAGGGGTGGGTGATTAGAGATTAAATTATAAAATAATTCAGAAATTTGAAAATTGAGAAAAAAAATTCAAAAAAAATTCAAAAACAATTACCTTTAGTCTCGGTTGGTGTTACTAACCGGGACTAAAGGTGGAGCTGGTGGAGCTCTAGCCAGCGGCCACGTGGAGGGCCTTTAGTCCCGGTTCGTGTAAGAATCAAGAACCGGGACTAAAGGCCCTTATGAACCGGGAATAATGACCCTTTTTCTACTAGTGAAACAATCAACCTATCTGCAACATGGTTAGAGATACGACATGCAATCAAATACGATGAAGAACGAAAACAAGCAAGGGACACAAGATTTAA
>NW_021224164.1:0-959 GCF_002162155.2 Triticum dicoccoides
GACAAATTTTCTAGACTTGATTGTATATATAGTAAGTTGTATTATTTCTAGAATATCTTAGGAAATTTCATTTTTTTTTCAAATTCACTATTGAAAGAAGTATGGCAAAATATCATCTGTGTATTGTGGAACTCATTTTTAATATCTATTTTCTCATTTGACTACTATGAAAACCCGTGGCCTATATGGTACATATGTCATGCGTTTGTAGGAAAGCAATGACAGACGTTGGATTTCCCGATAGAAAATATGTAAGTATCACACTCCTAAGGGATGTATAATGGTTGATAAGGTGGTCTTTTGTTATGTATTCAAGTTTTCTAGAGAAGCGAAAATAACATGATACACCATGTAATTATCTCTAACAATTAATAATTGCATGATCTTAAAATATGGGTGATTAAAATTAAACTAGATTTGTTTAACAAAAGAAATCTGGTGGAAGACACCGGCTGTTTATTTCTTATTAAGAGATCGTATATATGTTGGCCAGTATGTTGCATTGTCTAAGATAATGCCACTGTACACACCCTTACTCAATGTCACTCTCACTCACCCCCATGAGTCCTAGCTCTAACCGCTCGCCCCACCCTTTCAACTAGCGGACAGTACCGGGTTGAGATCCTCTGCAGTACCGTACGGTGCTGTAGTTTGGATGACATGTGGGGCCGGATCCCACATGGCAGCGACGGTACTGCACCGTACAGTACTGCAGAGGATCGTAACCCGACAGAACCACCATTCACCTTTCACCCCCCACCTTCCACCCCCACCCTCCACCCCTGTACCTTCTGCTCCCCCAGCCGCCAAGAGACCGGCATGCCGCCTCACTCCGGCGAGTCTTCACCACTATCCTGCACATTCATCATTGTGCTATTTTTCTTCCTTCCGGCCATCACTAGTAAGACAATGTTGTGTTTGGCTATGCATTGATCTATAAAATGTTGGACACGAGTATT
>NW_021224165.1:0-388 GCF_002162155.2 Triticum dicoccoides
CGGGCGAGCAACGATGTGATGTTGAGCGGTGCATTTAATGCACCATGTCAGCCTGTAGAGTTAGGTATGATAGCACTGTTTGCTATCTCATCAGTGCATAATGACTGATTTTCCAATGTGGTGACCCCTTAACCTATAAAAGGAGGCCCATGGCAACCGTAGAAAGGGTTCGCGAGGCTGGAAAGTTAGACACCCATACGCGCGTAGCCGCTGCCGCCCCTACCAGGCAAGTGTACTACGCTCCACCACCATTCTTCCACCATTAATCCACCAAAGAAGGAGTAGGGTTTTATGCCTCGCGGCGGCCCGAACCTGGGTAAAATTGCTCGTGTGATCCCTGTCGCGCTGCCCCATGCTCCTCTGCTCTTTGCGCAAAGTGACATCCCCC
>NW_021224166.1:0-705 GCF_002162155.2 Triticum dicoccoides
GAAAAATTGCCACGATGGTACTATCAGTAATGGATTTTGCTTTTCCGTCTGTTCTCGACCTGGTCACTTCCTATGTAGTTCATTTCCATTAATAAACTTATTCTTGGTTACAAGTTTTTGTTTACTTGTTATAGATCTCGAACAAAGTGTACATGCATGATGGTTAAGGAGTAGAGTAGTGTTCGTGCATTGTTTCCTAATGGGGTCGCACCTGGAACAAAAAGTGGGCAATTACTTCCTACCATGTCATACAACATCCCAATTTATGTATGTGAATCTTTGTAACATCTACCACTTAATGTCTGTGGATATTTGTATGAGAAGCACCCGCTGTCCAGATCACATTTTCCTGTCACGAGTTACTCCTGTTTGCGTAGAACCAGGACGATATACTTTGTATTATCTTGTGTAATCATGGATGGTAAATGTTTGGGCGCGGTGCGCCGGCCGAACTTTCGGCCAGTTCGCATGCCACGCTGGCAAACGTGCCCGCGCTGTGGCCCCGCGCATCCCTGCCTCCTTCCCTATGCGCCTCCATCCCCTACCTCCAGCCTACGTGCGCGCATCTTCCCCTCCCCCGGGCTGCGACTGCGCCACCACGAAATCGCCGGCGGCCAGGCGCTCCCTCGCCGGCCGCCATGGCTGCCTGCTGCCATGGCCAGATCCATCCCCTACCTACAGCCTTCAAGCGCGTGCATCCCCTTC
>NW_021224167.1:0-2557 GCF_002162155.2 Triticum dicoccoides
CTCTAGATGCATGCTGGATAGCGGTCGACGTGTGGAGTAATAGTAGTGGATGCAGGCAGGTCGGTCTACTTGTCATGGACGTGATGCCCATATACATGATCATGCCTAGATAACATCATAATTATTCGCTTTTCTATCAATTGCTCGACAGTAATTTGTTGACCCGCCGTAATACTTATGCTATCTTGAGAGAAGCCTCTAGTAGAACCTATGGCCCCCGGGTCTATCTTTTATCATATAAGCTTTCAATCTACTTTTATTTGCATCTTTACTTCCTGCATCTATATCACAAAATACCAAAAATATATTTATCTTACCATATTATCTCTATCAGATCTCACTTTCGCAAGTGGCCGTGAAGGGATTGACAACCACTTTATCGTGTTGGTTGCAAGTTCTTTGTTTGTTTGTGTAGGTTCGTGGGACTTGTGAGGAGCCTCCTATTGGATTGATACCTTGGTTCTCAAAAACTGAGGGAAATACTTACGCTACTGTGCTGCATCACCCTTTCCTCTTCAAGGAAGACCAACGCAAGCTCAAGATGTAGCATGGGTCTCAACAATCTTGCCTACGTAGACAAACCATTCGTCCTAGTCAATGATGTGGCACAGGTTTTCTATGTGAAGGACATGTCTACCAAGCCGAGAAAAAGGAAAAGATAAGGAAGCAAATACATTATACGATGAGCCAAAACGCCACATAGTTCTTTCAGGTAAAAGATACATGGTGGGAGTGGATAACAAGACAGACATGTCAGTAGATTATGAAAAGTTTCATGAAATTGCTCCCTTCATAGTGAATATTGACTCGAGCAATCAGTTAAATGATGAAGGTTTTCCATGGTTACGGTGCAAAGTTTCACACCCGAAGACAGTAGGGAATCTTTGTAATAGTTAGGGTGCTTATCTATTTTGCATTTGAAACGTGTACTTTTGTGCTTCGGACAAATGTGTACCTTTCTGACTTCATTTGCTAATGTTCAGCTCATTTACTGAATTTTTTTGATAAATGACCCTGAAAGTGAAAAGCACTACAATGAACTCTGAAAAGGTTGAAAGTTGGCATGGTATCAACATTTCACCCACATAGCATGTGCAAAAAAGTTTAGAGGGTTACGACAAAAACTGGATGCACTTCGTGTGCAAAATGGACAATCTCTTTCAAAGTATCAGGGTTTCGAACGAAAACTCATCTGTTACAAAGGCATTTCATCTTTTCAAACTTATTTCAACTCCAAACTTTTTGAGCCTTCAGTATGCACCTTCAAAGCCACGACATCAATTTCCAACCCTTTCTGATTTTATTTGCTATTTTTCATGCTTTTACTGATTTTTTTGAGCTAAATGACCCTAAAATTGGAAAGCACTATAAATGAACTCTGAAAACGCTAAAACTTGTCATTGTATCATCATTTCACCCACATAACATGTGCAAAAAAGTTGAGAGGGTTACGGTGAAAACTGGATGCACTTTGTGTACGAAACGGACAATCTCTTTCGAAATATCAGGGTTTCGGACGAAAACTCATGTGTTACAACGGCATTTCATTTTTTTGAAATAACCTAAGTATTACCAAATTAAATATAATGATAAAAACACTAATATTAATCATAAGAAAAAAGAATCACTAAAAAAATATATTTTTAAAGTAAAGTTATTTACAAACTAGTGATTCACACAAATTCCAAATAATTCAAATCTAAACTATTCAAATTTGAAAACTACTGGCAGTAACAGAAAGTTTATAATTTTATTTACCTAAAACATAAATGTTCACAAAGAAACTCTAGATAAATCAAAAAACAACTCACAAATAAAAGAAACTAAATAACATAAAAAATAAAAAAATAAAAAAAGCCCAACTACTAGGCCACAACGGCCTACATACGATTAGAAACCTAACCTGTAGTTAGATTAGGATGCAGGCAGCAAGGACTAGTAGGCCCATAGGGGAGCGTAGTAGTTTAAGCCCAGAAGCCTGCTTTGGAGGGGAGCTCGAAGGAGCAGCCGCGGCTGGGTTTATAAACCAGTGCGGCTGCCCTTCGCTCGGTGAGGTGGGACTAAACTTTGTGCACTGCAGTGGCAGTGCACCACCTTTACTACCGGTTGGTGGCTCCACCCGGTACTAAAGGGGGGCCTTTAGTACCAGTTGTATCCCCGACCCGGTACTAAAGGGTGTCGCTTCCCGCCATTTGGTTAGTGGCTACAACCGGCACTAAAGGTCCATCCTATATATACAACACTTGAAAAAAAATTCAGTTTCCCTCTGTTATTCCTTTGTTTCTTCCTCTCCGTCGACAATGCACCGCCTGCGCCGATCGACACCGTCGCCGCGCTGGACGCGCCGCCACCGATGCGCCGAAAACGACGCGCCGCCAACGACGCGCTGCCCATGCCGTCCCCCGTCGCGCCGCTCGCCGCCCCCGCCGCGCGCTGGCCCTCCCTCGAGCTCGCACGCCGTCGCCGTCGCCGCCCAGACGCGCCGCACCCAACCCGCTGCCACCGACGCGCTGCCCACGCCGTCCGCCGCTCCCGTCGCGTGCCACCCCTCCCTCGA
>NW_021224168.1:0-983 GCF_002162155.2 Triticum dicoccoides
TAGAGACTCCTTCGTTGACCTTGGACAACCTGTCCCAAATCAGCTTAGCAGTTTCCAAAGCACTCACTCTGTCATACTATCCTTTGCTTAGATGGCCACATATGATATTCTTTGCTTGAGAATCGAGTTGCTTGAATCTCTTCACATCAGTAGCATTCACAGACGGAGTGACTAAGGGAACACCATTTTCCACAACATACCAGAGATCGTTATCAATTGCCTCAAGATGCATGCGCATCTTGTTCTTCCAGTAGGGGTAGTCCATCCCATCGAAGGTAGGACATCCAGCCGAGACCTTGATCATTCCTGCAGTTGACATAACTAGAACTCTATGTGGTTAAACCCAAATCACATAGAACAAGGGATTACCTTGCTCTGATACCAATTGAAAGTGCGTTATATCGACTAGAGGGGGTGAATAGGCGATTTTTACAAATTCATCACTGAGGAATTTCTAGGTGAACAAATTCCTAAGTAACAATACACTAGCAGTGGAATAAGTACTCGGGCATAAGCATAATAGAGCAACAACATAGTCATCATTATGAAATGAAAACAAGCAGAGAGTACAAATAGCGTGAAAACAGGATAAACAGGCTGAAGACAATGTGACTGAAGGAATTGGATTGAGGAAATAGAGAAAGTCTTCAGTTAAAGTCTTCAAACAGTAATGATCAAGTTCATCAACACGTGAATGAAGAAATGGAAGGGTTGAGGAAATAGAACCAGTAGGCTTGGTGAAGACAATGATTTGGTAGACCAGTTCCAACTGCTGTGATAGTTGTATGTCTGGTTAGAGCGACTGAGTATTTAAACTCAAGGACACACAGTCCCGGACACACAGTCCTCACTGTATTGTCCTTGAGCTAAAGTCACACAGACCTCGCTCAACACTCATGGTAAGTCTTCACAGGTGACTTCCAAACCTTCACAGACTTGTCACTCGGCGATCCACAATTCCTCTTGGATGCTCAGACCATGAC
>NW_021224169.1:0-1351 GCF_002162155.2 Triticum dicoccoides
TGAACACAACTTGTTCCAATTTTTCAGGCCAGTTTTAGAATTCTTTGACTCCTCATATCAACTCGGAATTGAGTGATTCTTTTTGCATTGGAAAGCTTGAGTTAGTAGCATTCTTTGAAAGAATTTATCAGAAAATTGTCTCAAACTTTTCAAGAGGAAAGTTGGAGAGAGAGTTGTTGTATATCCTGCTTGGCAGTTGTTTTTCATCATTATCTTCACTGCCGTTGTGATCTTCACTTATATCTTGCTGTCAAGAGCTACTTAGTATCCTTCATTGATGCTAGTTGTGCTACGCCGTGACCTCATTAGTGTTCTAGGCTCGCGTCTCTAGTCCGGTCTAGTCTAGGACCAGCACAGTACCGTCGTTGAGCGTTTATTCAACATTGCATCTTTGAATTGATTATTGCTAATCTTTTGCTACCATATATAGCCAACCCAGCTCCACATATTTCTACACCGTGTATATGTACGCTCCCCTGGCAATCGCTTTACTCAATATTCGGAGTTACTTGACACCGCTGGTTGCCGATCATCGCCTGCTGCATGGTAAGAACTTGTAAGACATTGATATTTGCTTTACTGTGAGCGTTTTACCACCACATCCTAGTAGTTATAGGAACATTATTTTTGGGTTTTGTTTCTTGTTCTACTAATAATGACAGGATCCAGAGTCAATTCATGGGCTTTGTCGATCGCGGGAGACGTGCCACCACCTTTGCAAATACCACAACCGTCACGAGAGGTGCACAAACATCCAAATGCACATGATCAGGTTAATGTATCTATACCATCATTTAATGGCCGTTTTAAACCTGCTTTATATATTGAATGGGAGTTCGACATAAAAAATATATTTGCTTCCCATAATTTCAATGAACATAAAAAGGTTAAGGGTGCGGTTGGTTCTTTCACTGGTTATGCTTTGGTTTGGTGGAGTGAATATTGTCGGTTACACCCTGATTATATACCTACTACTTGGGATGATTTGAAACTTGCCATGCGACATACTTTCGTCCCTGCTTATTATACTCATGACATGATTAAGAAGTTGCAACACTTAAAACAAGGTAGTGAAACTGTAACAAAATATTATGATGATTTACAAACTACCTTGTTGCATTCCTCTTTAGAAGAAAGTGAAGATGATTTTATGGATAGATTTTGGGGAGGATTAAACCGTGATATTCAAGAGATACTAATTCATGAAGAGTGTTATCCTATGGACCATTTGTTTCATCTTGCTTGCAAAGCTGAACAGGAAATAAAACGACGTGTTGGCCACAAGGAGAACAAGCGCACGGTGCACATTCCAAGAGTTGATATGATTGTTCCTTCAACTACTAGGCATACT
>NW_021224170.1:0-993 GCF_002162155.2 Triticum dicoccoides
AACAAGATATCATTGCATAATTCACATATATAATGTCTTGCAACAAGATGGCAATGCATAATTCACATATATGGTAATTAGACACTGAACAGGTGGCATTCACACAAAGCATGTCTAAACTAATCAAATGACATATCAATGCAAGACACCATACGCACGATATGAGCAACATAACCCTGCCAAGTTAGAGCATACACCTCGGGGGGGGGGAGGGTAGGACTGGTCATCTGTCTCTGAATCCTCCTCTGAGGAGCTATCCGTAACGAGCGAGATATGCGCTTCGTCAGATAGCATAGTCTTCTCTGAAGACCTTGTTTTCACTCCAGAATTTTCCATCACTGTGTCAAATGGCTGATGCACACGAAGAGCAGTTGAATATACTAACATTGTTGACAAATGTAATACGCAACGAAAAAAAGGATGGCCTGATATAATTTACATATAAGATGACTGGCTAAGCAGGATGACATTGCAAAATTCACATATATGACGCCTGGCTAAACAAGATGGCGTTGCATAAGTCACATAAACGATGAATAAACAAAACAGATGGCATTTGCACAAAGGATGTCTAAACTAATTAGATGACATATTTGATGTATAAACTAAGCAATGCAAGGCATCATATGCATGATATAACCAACATCAGCATGCCAAGTTAGAGAGAAGACCTCAGGGCATAAATAGGAGTGGTCTTCTCCTTCTAAATCCCCCTCAGAACAGATATCTTCCTCTCGATTACAATCCCCCCCATCAGCTCGCTGGCATCCGCCTCGGCCGCTGTGGCTTGGTGGTGGGAGTGGGTGGGATAAGCCGGTCGGCGACTTTTTCTTTCTATTCTGAAGGTCTTTTTTTGGTTGAGACAATTCTTTTTTGGAGTTTTTTCGTTTCTTTTTTGGAGGTGGGCCGGCAAGAAATCAGGCCCTGAGGAATTGAAGCCCACGCAGGAGCAATAATAAAAGATAAGTAAGATATATACACTGGGTAAGAAAA
>NW_021224171.1:0-474 GCF_002162155.2 Triticum dicoccoides
AGAGGCTGGCTCTTGCATGAGAGCCCACTTCTCCACTTTTTCCTTGCCTCTCTTTCCTCCACATATGCAAAAATGCCATGTAAAGCGCACTATTGTACTTACTTGCTCCTACAGGTGCTTGAGCTTGCCACATAGGCATAAAGTCTGATGTGGCAAGTTAATCACGAAGAGAGAGACTAGTTTGGTGACCCAAGGAAGAAACGGTGCTAAGCGCGTGTACCTAGGTGAAAAGACAATTTTGAGTCTATAGCTAATTAAATGAAGCAAACTTAGCAACACCATTTCATTGGAAGAGGTCACTCCATGGCAAATGCAATAAATACTAGTACTCCCTGTGTCCCATAATATAAGAACATTTTTGGCACTACACTAGTGTCAAAAACGTTCTTATATTATGGAACAGAGGGAGTACGAAGAAAGAGATAGAGAGAAGTAAAAAAATAAATACACTTATAGCCAACCTTATAGCCAAAA
>NW_021224172.1:0-767 GCF_002162155.2 Triticum dicoccoides
CAGCATGACAAGGCCAACACATTAGTTATTTGAAGAAACGTGAATGCAGAAGGTACAAAAATATTAAATGCACTTACCTTTCCCCATCAGGGAAAATCAACCACCTCTGCTCGTGGGTCGCCAGCACGGACGGGAGCCGTGTACAACCATGCTGGTAGACGGTGCCCCCCTCCTCCTCAATATCAGTCGGCTTCCGGCCATCATCAGCATGGCCACTCGGCTCCTCAAGCTGATCCGGCCATGTACCCCATCCAGACGTGTGCTCCTCCGGGGTCTCGTGGGCCGAAGGCCCATCGACCCGAGGCTCGTGGGCCGAAGACCCGTGGACCGGAGTCCGTGTAGCCTCCTCCTCAGATGAGTCCACCCTAGCAGTCACGTGCTCGGGTGAAACAGCTGGAGGTGGCAGCGAGGACGGCGCCGTAGCAGTCACCCTACCTCCTCTCTCGCGACCACGTGCTACACCTCCTCTCTTCTTCTTACCTCATCCCCTGCTGGGCACCGCGGTCGACAAAGAAGGGCCCGGCGGTGTCGCCATACTGTCCAGCAACGCTCGATGGAGGGGTGCGTGTGGAATGGAAGACCTCACACCATGCGCCGACGAAGAAGGGGCCTCGGCGCGCTCCCGACCAGCTCCCACCATCGTTCAACACCTGCCATGCCAAAGAATAAACGAAATTAGTACAACATAAAAAAATACCGACATGAATAATAATATGTATATCACTTAAGTGTATCATCATCAAGTACAACATAAAAAAATTGAATAC
>NW_021224173.1:0-560 GCF_002162155.2 Triticum dicoccoides
ATGTATTTTCTCATAGTCCATCGAGAGCGCCTTCATGATTTTCTTTGTACCGTACATGGTTTTCGGCAGTTCATGGCCCTCAGGCAGGCTGTTAGCCCATACTCCCAGAAATGCTTCGAAGCAACCTCGGCTACAGCCGTACTCAGCCTTGACTGCCATCAGTTACGAGATGGCATCCAGCACAGACAGCTTGGCACCCTCATAGAGAGGTTTCTTTGACGAGGCCAAGATTTCCAGGAAGGCCTTTGCGGTTTCCTCCGGCTCCTCCGGTTCATTCGCTGAATGTGATGGAGGTGTCGGCTATGCAGCAAAAACATCATCTAGCATGTCTCTAACCCCATCGTCCTCATAACCAGCGACACGTTGTCGTATCACATCCTCTCTACCACGGTCCCGCTGGGCAAAGTTTATCGGCATATTAAAGTTGGGCATAAATCCATGCGTGCGAAGGTGCTTAGTCATCTCACTCTTATCTCTGCGAATACGCCTCTTACATCTGGCACACGGGCATTCTGGCACCATCCTCATTGGACTACGGAATATCTCTTTCAAAAACACAT
>NW_021224174.1:0-1450 GCF_002162155.2 Triticum dicoccoides
TCAGCCTGATCGAGGATACGAATGGGGTACTCTCGATATGTAAGATTATCTTGGAGATCAAGCGTTTCGTGGTCCACTCCACGGATAGGATCCGAGAAGCAACGCCTGAGTTGAGAAACGTGGAAGACATCATGGACTCTGGAGAGGTGCGGAGGTAGTTCCAACTGGTAGGCAACTTCTCCTCGTTTGGCGAGAATGCGAAAAGGTCCAATGTAACGAGGAGCCAATTTGCCTTTGATACCGAAACGATGGGTTCCCTTCAGAGGGGTAACCCGAAGATAAGCCTTCTCGTCAACCTCGAAAGTCATAGCCTTATGTTTTCGGTCATATTGACTCTTTTGACGAGATTGGGCTGTTTTCAACTTTTCACGAACGATGCGAACTTGTTCTTCTGCTTCCTGAATCATATCCGGGCCAAAGAATTGTCTTTCCCCGGTCTCTGACCAATTAAGGGGTGTTCGACACCGTCGTCCATAGAGAACTTCAAAAGGGGCTTTACCCAAGCTAGATTGATAGCTGTTGTTGTAAGCGAATTCGTCAAATGGAAGGCACTTCTCCCAATCCATTCCGAATGAGATAAAAGAGGCTCGAAGCATGTCTTCTAGAATCTGGTTGACGCGTTCCACTTGACCACTCGACTGAGGGTGGAAAGCGGTGCTAAAGGAGAGACGGGTTCCCATAGCATTTTGGAAACTTTCCCAAAATCGAGAGGTGAAAATACTTCCTCGATCCGAGTTAATTTCCAAAGGAACACCATGGAGAGACACTATTCAGGAGATGTATAAGTCTGCCAGCTGACTAGCGGTTATACTCTCACGAACAGGTAGGAAATGGGCTACTTTGGAAAGACGATCGACAACGACGAAAATAGCATTATTCCCTCTCTTGGTCCTGGGAAAACCGGTAATGAAATCCATACCAATTTTATCCCATTTCCATTCAGGAATAGCTAAGGGTTGAAGGGTGCCAGCAGGCCGTTGATGCTCTGCTTTTACACGACGACGGACGTCGCAATTAGCAATATACTGAGCAATTTCTCTCTTCATCCTAGTCCACCAGAACCTCTGGCGTAGGTCCTGATACATCTTAGTACTACCGGGATGAATGGTGAGAGGAGATTCATGAGCCTCCTTAAGGATCAATCGCCTCAGGTTTCGCACTTTGGGAACCACTAGTCGATTCCCGAAGTATACGACCCCTTGATCATTAATGGAGAAACAATTCGCAATTCCTTTCTTGATGTTTCTCTTGATGCGGGAGATTCCCGGATCTACCTTCTGTGCCTTGACGATCTGGTCCGTAAGGGTAGGTTTCGCCACCAAGGTGGAAAGAAAACCTTGAGGAACAATGTGAAGGTTAAGCTTCCGAAATTCCTCATGGAGAAGCGGTTGACTTTGTTGTAACATTAGGTTGTTACAATAAGATTTACGACTTAGCGCATCAGCCATGA
>NW_021224175.1:0-1148 GCF_002162155.2 Triticum dicoccoides
TGTCCGCAATTATATATATAATTTTTGGCCTCGCGAAGGAGAAAGCATCACTCAAGCTTGGGGAGGCTTAAATCAATGTTATATTCATGCCCCAATCATGAGCTCCCAAGAGAAACAATCCTTCAAAAAAATTATGCTCGGCTTTCTGAAAATAATCACACCATGCTCGATACTTCTTGTGTTGGCTCTTTTATGATGAAGACTATAGGATTTAGATGGGATTTATTGGATATAATTAAACGCAACTCTGAAGATTGGGATCTCGAGAAAGGTAAGGAGTTAGGTATGACACCTAAGTTTGATTGTGTTATATCTTTTATGGATGCCGATATTTTTCATAAGTTTAGCACTAAATATGGACTTGATTCTGAGATAGTAGCTTCTTTCTGTGAATCTTTTGCTACTTATGTTGATCTCCCTAAGGAGAAGTGGTTTAAATATCATCCTCCCATAGAACTAAAAGTAGCTGCACCTATTAAAGTTGAATAAAAGACTGACACTTATAATGATCCTATTGTTCCTACTTGTTATGTTGAGAAACCACCTTTCCCTGTTAGGATAAAGGATCATGCTAAAGCTTCAACTGTGGTTCGTAAAAGCAATATTAAAACATATACACCTCCTGAGCAAGTTAAAGTTGAATCTAATATTGCTATTGTTAAAGATCTCTTGTCTGATAATATTGATGGGCATGTTATTCAGTTCTGCGGTGAAACTGCTAGAATTGCTAAACCTTGTGCCAATGATAAAAATAGACCTGTGGTAGGCGTGCCTGTTATTTATGTTAAAATAGGAGAACATTGTTATCATGGCTTATGTGATATGGGTGCTAGTGCTAGTGTTATACCTTATGACTTGTATAAAGAAATCAAGCATGAAATTGCACCTGCTGAGTTAGAAGATATTGATGTCACAATTAAACTTGCTAATAGAGATACTATTTCAGCAGTGGGAATTGTTAGAGATGTTGAAGTCTTGTGCGGGAAAACTAAATATCCTGCTGATTTTCTTGTTCTTAGTTCCCCACAAGATAGCTTTTGTCCCATTATATTTGGTAGACCCTTCTTGAACACTGTTAATGCTAAGATAGACTGCGAAAAGAATGTTGTTACTATTGGCTTGGATGATATGACTCATGAGTTTAATTT
>NW_021224176.1:0-476 GCF_002162155.2 Triticum dicoccoides
AATAAATGTCCATGGTTAGGAAACCTGAACCATCTTTGATCAATGAGCTAGACTAGTAGAGGCTTACTAGGGACACGATATTTGTTTATGTATTCACACATGTATTTAAGTTTCCGATCAACACAATTCTAGCATGAATAATAAACCTTTATCATGAATAAGGAAATATAAAATAACAACTTTATTATTGCCTCTAGGGCATATTTCCATCAGTATTTACATGTTTCTCTTGTGTGTGTAGTTGGGCAGGGCATGCCATAGGGCCATGGATCCAAAGAACATGACAAAGGAAGCCAATATCGGTGGTCCGGTGATCCTCTTATCCAACACCGCTATGGCAAAGGAAGCCATCAGTAACTTTTTGGCACACACCCCTTAGGCACACCAAGGGAGCGTGGAGTGGAAGGATCCAAGGTACTTCTTTGGTTCTAGGTGTAGGATGGCTAGTGTATAAGCTTTGGGTATTTCCACACCAC
>NW_021224177.1:0-888 GCF_002162155.2 Triticum dicoccoides
CTTCCTTTATAACCCTAGCGTCATCGAACCTTAAGTGTGTAGACCCTACGGGTTCGGGAGACATGTAGTCATGACCGAGATGTTCTCCGGTCAATAACCAACAACGGGATCTGGATACCCATGTTGGCTCCCACATGTTCCACGATGATCTCATCGGATGAACCACGATGTCAAGGACTCAATCAATCCCGTATACAATTCCCTTTGTCTAGCGGTATGGTACTTGCCCGAGATTCGATCGTCGGTATACCGATACCTTGTTCAATCTCGTTACCGGCAAGTCTCTTTACTCGTTCCGTAACACATCATCCCATGATCAACCCCTTGGTCACATTGTGCACATTATGATGATGTCCTACCGAGTGGGCCCAGAGATACCTCTCCGTTTACACGGAGTGACAAAATCCCAATCTCGATTCGTGCCAACCCAACAGACACTTTCAGAGGTACCCGTAGTGTACCTTTATAGCCACCCAGTTACGTTGTGACGTTTGGCACACCCAAAGTACTCCTACGGTATCCGGGAGTTGCACAATCTCATGGTCTAAGGAAATGATACTTAACATTAGAAAAGCTTTAGCATACGAACTACATGATCTTGTGCTAGGCTTAGGATTGGGTCTTGTCCATCACATCATTCTCCTAATGATGTGATCCCGTTATCAACGACATCCAATGTCCATGGTCAGGAAACCGTAACCATCTATTGATTAACGAGCTAGTCAACTAGAGGCTTACTAGGGACATGGTGTTGTCTATGTATCCACACATGTATCTGAGTTTCCTATCAATACAATTCTAGCATGGATAATAAACGATTATCATGAACAAGGAAATATAATAATAATCAATTTATTATTGCCTCTAGGGCATATTTCCAACAGTCTC
>NW_021224178.1:0-669 GCF_002162155.2 Triticum dicoccoides
AAGGAAATCACTCTAGGACCCCAAAATAGTGAGTTCATGAAATGGGCCAGAATAGGCCAAAACTGCCAGTGTGGATGACCGACACGTAAGCGCACCTTGGGGTTCAACAATTATGGAAATCCCTTCGGGACCCCAAAATGGTGAGTAATAATCCAAGAAACGGGCCCGAATCGGCCAAAACTGTGAGTGTTGATGACCGACACGTAAATGCACTCCAGGGTTCGTTAATCGTGGAAATCACTCCGGGACCCCAAAATAGTGAGTAATAGTCCACGTAATGGGCCAGAATCGGCCAAAATTGCCAGTGTTGATGACCAACACATAAACGCACCCCAGGGTTCGTTAATCGTGGAAATCACTCTAGGACCCTAAAATAGTGAGTCCATGAAATGGGCCAGAATAGGCCAAAACTGCCAGTGTGGATGACCGACACGTAAGCGCACCTTGGGGTTCAACAATTATGGAAATCGCTTCGGGACCCCAAAACGGTGAGTAATAATCCAAGAAATGGGTCAGAATCGGCCAAAATTACGAGTGTTGATGACCGACACGTAAACGTACCATATGGTTCGTTAACCATGGAAACCACTCCGGGACCCCAAAACAGTGACTAATAGTCCATCAAACGGGCTAGAATCGGCCAAAACAGCCAGTGTTGATGACCGACAC
>NW_021224179.1:0-1356 GCF_002162155.2 Triticum dicoccoides
CGCATCAGTTCGGGTGCATTCTCCGGAGCACCATCTCGATCAACACCGAGATCCTGAGGCATCCTCACCGAGGGAATTTGCGCAACCTCCTCTTCACGAAGCTGCACGAACGATACAAGTTCCCCGCTGAATTTGCAAACACAAGCCTCAAAGGGAATAAAGTGAACAATGCTGCCCTCACGAAGATCAGCAAGGCCCTGTCTACTTGGAAAAGCAATGTGAAGAGAATGATCGAGAAAGATGAGAGTTATGAGAAGATCAAGGAGAAAAATCCTTCGATCACTGAAGATGACTACAACGACTTCAAGATCAATTGCTCGAGCACCGCAAACTCCCAATCAAGTCAGTGGGGGAAAGAAAAGCGGGAGCTGAACATAGGGGAACACACACTCGGTCCCGGCGGTTACAGAGTGGCGGAGCCTATATGGGACAAGGAGGAGGCGGACCGTGCCGAGCAAGGCCTACCGCCCCTCTTCGATAAATACGGTGACAAGCAGACCAGGAACTTTGTCAGGGCCCGGTACAAGAAGGACCCGAAAACAAAGGAGCTTACCACGGATCCGAAGACCAGGAAGCTTGAGCTTCTTCTGGTAAGGAATACACCCCCGCGTAATTAGCTCCATATGGTTGCATTCTAATTAATGAAGCCAAATTTCTAAATGGTTCACATTCCTTCCGCAGGCGACTGAAAGCAGTAGCGCGGGGTCGACTAAGAGCAACCCTTGGGACAACACTCTAAATAGGGCGTTGAATGTAATGAAGAACAAGGATAAGCTCAGTAAGCCGACGTCAGCTGGTCGTGTGGCCGGCAAAGGCTTGTCGACAAAATGGTCGTCATACTATAACAATGGTGGGCGAAAGGAGAAAAAGACCAGCTCGGAAAGCCAGGCGCGCGACGTTCAAGAACTCAAGGCACAGGTGGCGCGGATTCCGGAGATTGTCCAAGAGCAAGTGCAACAACAACTCGGAGTGACGATCACCGCCATTGTGCCTACCTTGATCGAGGGGTTGAGTGCGTGGATTGCGGGCGGCCAACAGGGGCCGCCCCCGATTCCTAGCTTCACGGGCAGCAACTCGCAGAATGCGATGGCGGGGCCATTGGTGCCTCCGGCGGAGGCGGCATTGGTGTCTCCGACGCCGGCACGGGAGCTTAATGCACCCAGGTGTACGCCGGCCGGCACCTCTGCAGCAAGCGGCCCCTCCGTCAACTGCACGCCCGCCGTTGGCGGTGCCTCGACATTATCCGAGCTCGACGCCATCATCACGGTAACTAATTAAGCCTCTCTCGGCCGAGGACTTCATCTCCTTGCCTTTGACTGGGCATCCCTGACGCCCTACATGTTTTCGCAGGGCCCC
>NW_021224180.1:0-2490 GCF_002162155.2 Triticum dicoccoides
GTGGAGGCGGGACAACGCGCGGGGGCCTCGGGCCTGGCAGAGGCGGCGACCGGGCCCGCGGGGGCCGGGGGCGGGCCGAGCGGGCCGGCGCGCGGGCGAGGAGAGAGAGGAGGGCGGCGGCGCGACACGTGGCGGCGGCGGATTGGGCGCGGGGGCGGCGGCGCTGACGTGGCGAGGCCGGATTGGCCGGGGCGACGTGTCCGGCAGACATGTCCGGCGCGGATGGACATGTCCGGCGGCGCGAGGAGGAAAACTGCTAGGGTTTCGGGGGTTTGGACTACGGAATTTCGGGGGGGATCTAGTTTTATAGGTAGAGGGAGCTAGGAGAGTCCAAATGAGGAGCGGTTTTCGGCCACGTGATTGTGATCGAACGACCGAGAGCATGAAGGGGAGTTAGATAGGTTTTGGGCCAATTTGGAACGGGTGTTGGGCTGCAAAGAGAAGGAGGCTTTACGGTTACCCGGTTAACCGTTGGAGTACCAAACGACCTCCAAATGGCACGGAACTTGACAGGCGGTCTACTGGTGCTATACCAAGGCCACTTGGCAAGGCTCGGGCCATTTCGAGAAAGTTTAATACCCGCTCACAACGAGAGACGAAAGGGGAACGCCGGAGGGCATAGGAGTGTCGGATTGCAAAACGGACAACGGGGAAAATGCTCGGATGCATGAGGCGAACACGTATGCAAAGCAATGCACATGATGGCATGATAAAATGCAACACGCAAGCAAATGACATGGCAACGATGACAAATAACTGGCAGACACCTGGCGCATCGAAACTGGGGCGTTACAACACTCCTCCACTAACAAGAGATCTCGTCCCGAGATCTTAGGACCGAGACGGAAGAGAAAGAGGAAGAGGTGAAGCAAGAACAAAAGAGAGAGGCAAAGAATCGAGAGCATTCGAGATGAAGAGAAGAACGACGAGAATGACGAGAATCGAAAGCTCACGGAATCAGATAGACTATGAAACAACTCGTTCTAACCGGAGTGGTTAGAATGGGAAAAGAAATGAATAAGACTGAAAGGATTTAGGCGGCACTCCGGTTGAAAATGGAAAGAATAGAACATGAACTAGAGAGGATGGAATGATACTTGATGAACTCTTGAAGAATGAATTAAATCATGAAGAACCAACATGAAGAACTCCGGTAACAAAAAGGATGATGAGATAGAATTGAAGGATGAAAGAATAAGATGAACCTTGTGATGATTTAGATGGAGGTTCCGACGAAATGGCTGAGGAAATATTGAACTCCGGAAAAGAAAAGATGAAAACACTTGGAACTAGAATTTATTCATCGAGAACAAACTCCGAAGGAAGGGATTACTCACTTGGATGAAATAATAATAAGATTTATTGCATGCTTATCCTTCATCAAATTAAATTGATGACAAGCAATGGATTTTGCATACTACTTATTCTTCTTGGCAAAAGGATTGAGAAGTGACATGTCGCAAACTTGAGAAGGTCTTGATGAACCACCGGTAGGATAAAAAAAACGAATGGATTAAAATGATAATCAAGGAAAAAGAATCTTGAACGAGCCACCGTAAGAATTCGGAAATGACTGATGAACGAGAAGGAATCACCGGGAAGAATTAGAAGAACAAATAAACTAGAGGGGATTTAGATGCACAAGAACGAAGAGATGACGAGCTGATTAAAGAACACTTGAATGAAGCACCGGGATAAATAGATAGCGGTAGCTGGAATGTGAGGACGAAGAATTCTTCGGGAACGATGGCCTCCTGTGAAAAGAAATGGAAAAACAACTCCTGACAAACTCCGGATGGTTGAGAAAAGGAATATCTGACAATTGGAATAATTCGAGAGGGTAACAAGAAGCTAGAACCGCGAAACCTCGCGAGAACTGGCAAGATTTAGAGGAAAGACTCTTCTTCGGTCTTCATAAGACGACGAGAAAAAAACCACCAAAATTACTGAGATACTCCGAGAGAACAAAAAGCGAAGAGGTTAAGCCAACAATGGAATGATTAGAAATCAGTCTTGGAGAAAGCATCTGACTGATGAAATCATACTTACGTCCCACTTTGAAAAGAATTTGAGAATAACTCCGGGAAAATTAGAAGAGTCAGGTACGATCCTGGAAAAAGACCTGTGGGTTAGGGCCCACTAAAGAGATAACACCGTTGAAAAGGATTGTTGAAAAGATATAAGAAGCACCGGAACAATTGAAATATTTGAATGAGGTGACAACCTCGAATTAATTGGAACACAGACGAATCTCCTGATATGACTTGAGCACTCCGGAAGGATAAACTAGCGAGAGACGAACGAGCAGGGAGAATACTTGATCGAAGGAAAAGAATATGATCAAGCCGAAAAACATGAATTGAGTCCACCGGAGAAGAAAATGAGATGAAGAATGTCAAACGAGACGAGAATTCACCGGTTGAAATAATTGACGACGGACTGAAGAGGTTCCACACGAATGAAATTGATGGTCGGAAGAGATTCAAGTTC
>NW_021224181.1:0-896 GCF_002162155.2 Triticum dicoccoides
CAAATCGTCCAATGAAAGCACGTAAAACTTCGTTCATTAATCTCATGAAAGTACTAGGTGCATTAGTTAACCCAAAAGGCATGACTAACCACTCATATAATCCAAACTTAGTTTTAAATGCTGTTTTCCATTCATCTCCCAATTTCATACGAATTTGATGGTAGCCACTACGCAAATCAACTTTGGAGAATATTGTAGAGCCACTCAATTCATCAAGCATATCATCTAGCCTAGGAATAGGATGACGATAACGAATAGTAATATTATTAATGCCTCTACAATCAACACACATACGTGATGTACCATCCTTTTTCGGCACTAGAATAATAGGAACAGCACAAGGACTAAGGGATTCGCGTATATAACCTTTGTCGAGAAGCTCTTGTACTTGGCGCATAATCTCCTTCGTCTCCTCTGAATTAAGTCAATCTGATGCTCAATCCCTCGAATAGGCGGTCATCCCGGTGGCACATCTTGTGGAAAAACGTCAGCGAACTCCTGCAAAATGTTAGTGACAGCAGGAGGCAAAGAGGAAGGCACGTCCTCGAATGAAAATAATGCCTCTTTGCACACAAAAGCATAACAAACAGATTTGCTGAAATCTAGCTCATCAATATCAGATTTGGTGGCAAATAAACATGCACTTTTCAATTTAATTTCAGAAGCAACACTAGATGGTTTATTATTAGGCTTCATTTGTTGCTCAAATTCTTTTGCCACAATCTGATTTTCACTCTTATTCTTCTCCTGTTGTGCTTTATTAGCTCTATTAATATCATCTTTCAAAATGGAATCAGGAGTCATAGGAAGCAAAGTAATATTTTTATCCTTATGAACAAGAGTATAGTGATTGTTTCTACCATGGTGTACAGAATTTTTATCAAATTGCCATGGTC
>NW_021224182.1:0-1582 GCF_002162155.2 Triticum dicoccoides
TCCTAGGGGAGACCAATTTTGGCGCCGCCGCACAATTTCTGCTGACGTGGCTAGTGCGATCGGGTGCCATGTGTTTCGCCCTCGTTGGATTGAATTAGCACCTTTAAATGTGTGGTGGAGTTGGGAGGTGGCATGTGTATGTCCTTGCATGTAATTTAACTTTGTTCACTCTCTCATCTTAATGGAAGTACATACAATAGTCTTACATGTTCTTCAAAAAAGGCTATTAGTTCCTGTTTTGGTCTCTGTATTTAACGCTTGTGTATTGTCGTTTCGAACCAGTTAATTTCAGTTGTAATTTGCTCTTAATATTCCCAATTTCCCATCAGGTCTTTTTCGGTATCTTTGTGCTGTAAAACTAGCTTGTGACAACAATTTTTATGTAGTAAACAGTGCTGATCAGAAATTAATTACTCCCTTCATCCCGAAATGTAAGACTTTTTTGACACTATGATAGTATCAAAAAACGTCTTATATTTTGGGACGGAGGGAGTAGTTCTTACTTCTTTTGAAAGGTTTTAGTGTGTGCTGAGAACACCTGACGCCACCTTCGTCTTAAACTAGCTTTGTTACTAATAGTTGCTGATCGGAATACAAACAAACAGGAAATGTTCGTGAACTTTAGAGTATAATGCGATCAATGTGCTGCTACGTACACACTAGCTACAAACACTATGTCCAGGCCCGGCCCTGAGGGAGGGCGAACGGGGCGGCCGCCCCGGGCCCCCGCTGCCAGAGGGGCCCCAAAATGCGGAAGTTCATGTATTGTCTTTGATTTCCTTTTTTCTATGATTTCCTTCCATAATCTGTGATTTCTTTCTTTAATCTACGATCCTATTAAATAGGGGCACTGTTTACTCATAATTTCCTTCCTTACCAGCGAAGCTGTGATTAGGAAACACGTAGCAGTTATTGTATGCGACTATTTAGGGGTAGTTATGAATAAAAATCTCTTAATTTCCTTCCTTCCACGAGACTACTAGCCTACAACCATGCGAACAGAGGCCAAAAGCGAGTGAACGGATCGGCCCTTGCGTGGCGATTGATATTCATCTCCTGTGTGTGCATGGCGCCACCGCCTAGAGTTATAGCAGGCCTGAGTCGGAGGAGTACATGACTGCCGGAGATAACCACGCTGTCGTCTCCCGTGCAATCATGCTAACTCTCCGGAGACAAGTTACAAAGACCCGCAAAAAAATGTATAGAAGTTACAAAGAACAGAAGGTATGTCTCTGAAATCTATTTATACATGTAGACTATCCCCTATAAGATTTTAGCATGATGATTAATCAAAATTTATAAATCATTATCATCATTGACTCTTCACTGTGGCAACTGCCCGCTGATAATTGTTTTATTAGATAGTTCTTATACATAGGTATGATTAGGGTTATTAATTTTTTAGTTCGGCAACATGCTTATAATTGAAATGGAGGAATAAGACAAGAGGCTTTACATATCAAAGCAGTGATCATGGGCATTTAAATCATCTGCTAGTCTTGCCGATGGACCCACTTGTAGATTGTGATAAAAAAATTAGGTTAGTCTCAATTGGATATATTAGTAAAGAAAACAACTTATA
>NW_021224183.1:0-1232 GCF_002162155.2 Triticum dicoccoides
TTCATTTCATTACTCCAATGCAGTACATATATATACACCAGGGGTAGGACACACCCACTAACCCGACCACCACGTTGGCCACTAACCAACTAACGCTACATACTTCATGCAGACCCATGCACTAGCCAGCCACTACCCTCGGCAACTAATCCCACTAGCCCATGGCCTTATCTTTATCCCTGGAATCGCTCCAACAAACAGACGACTCAGCCATACAACTAGCTACTCATGCATGCTAACAAACTCATCCATGAAGCTAGCTAACCACTTGCATGCATCTAACCAATCCATCCAGCCGGTGCCGCTTCGCCGTCCATGCGCTTGCCGTACGCACGGCCGTGCCGCCTCGCGCAGCTTTGCAGCCTCTCGCTGTCATCGGCATCTCGCCATGCTCGCCATCTCACACGGCAGCTTGGCATCACGCCTTTTTCGCACGCCTCCCCTGAACCCTTGCCGACCTACAACTTCTGAACCTACACTACATGCCTAAACGAAATAAACATGCTGATACAAATATCAAGATTAGTTCTAACATTCACCCCCCTAAACTTGACATCACAATCATCATACGGATCACCCGCAGCCACTTGTCGACGCCGTCGCAGCGCCACAGCCGGCCACTCACCGCCACCGACGCCGTCGCAGCGCCGGTCACCATGGATCATCTTATCATGGATGACGTCCTCGCGACGCCGATCACCACACAATCATCATGTTGCGGCATCGCACCGCAACTAACCATCAACGCCATCGTGCCGCCAACAGCACCCACCTTGCGCCGTCTTGCCGTGGACGACGCTGTCGCGGCGCCGAGTACCACGACCTCTTGCCGCATGCAGCGGCCATGTCTTCACGTGGACGACGCCTTCGCGGCGCCGATCGCCACGCCGTCTTCTCCTCATAACGGCCTCGTGCCGTCGTACCTCCCATCGGCGTCACACCGTCGTCTTGTGGCAGCTTCGCACCGCCATCATCTAGCGGCATCACACCGCAACCGGCCACCGGCAGCATCGCGCCGCCGACGGCCACCCACCTCGTGCCGACGTCCTCCACCTCACATGGAGTCCGCCGCGTTGTCGTCGCCGCCATCGCTTCCGCGGATCGACAAGGCTCTGATGCCAATTGTTGGCGCCGCCTCTCGCAACGCCGCTTCTTCTTCCTCTAGCTGCCTCGCACAGCTCTCTCTTCTCTCTTCTATGGGTTCTTATCTCTCAAGAACACACACACACACA
>NW_021224184.1:0-748 GCF_002162155.2 Triticum dicoccoides
GTGCATTATTGAACAACCCGCCTTCCATGGTTGATGGCTACAAACTCTGAACTGTAAACACAATTGAGTGAACTGTTTATGATATCAACTAAAAACTTTTGTTAAAAAATTGCGCCTTTTCATAATCTGCAAGCAACAAGTTTACCGAACAAGATCTTCCATAATTTATTTATGGTAACACAGACAAATAGGCAATCACCTTAGTAAAATTTAAGGAAAGAAATTGGGAATGAATAAAAAAAATTACCTGTGGATAGGATCAGATTCAGAGAAGGAGTGTGTTGTTGGCTTGCTGCTGCTAGCTGCGTGCGTTTGCGCTCCACGGAACTGAAATGTCAAGCCTAATTGTGGTGTGACTATATGCCCCCCCCCCCACCTGTTTCCCCATCATTTACCTTGTTTCGGCGGCTCCACCACCTCCATAGCATGCTTGTAAGCAGTACTCTTTGACCTTTCGGCAGGTCTGGTACTGATTGTACTACTTCTTTAGCATCCATGTGGATGTAGTCCTAGCTCTAAACTTCTCCATAGTTTCTTCACTTCCTTGCATCTTATGAAGGGGGGCTGTCATTATCTAATCTTTTGCAGCACATACACATCATGCCACAACATTCATGTACACTTCAGGGAGAGTCTCAAAGGTAAGCTATTATGGGTTAGCCTCCACAAGAACTGCTGCACCGATGTTGATTGGTATCTCCCAATTTCTTTTCTTAGTGATGCTCGTTACCGAGTTGTCACTTGTTGC
>NW_021224185.1:0-466 GCF_002162155.2 Triticum dicoccoides
CATAAAAACTCCCCCTCAGTGGGTGACTTAGCCGCGAATCCGTTTCGCCTAAGTTTGTAAAAATCCTACCGAGTGGTGAGCCAGACTCTCACTCGGAGGCTTAGCTGCGAATCCGTTTCGCCTAAGTTTATCAAAATCCTACCGAGTGGTAAGCCAGCCTTCCACTCGGGGGCTTAGCTGCAGTCCAAGGATTCGCCTAAGTTTATCAAAATCCTACCGAGTGGTAAGCCAGCCTTCCACTCGGAGGCTTAGCTGCAGTCCAAGGACTCGCCTAAGTTTATCAAAATCCTACCGAGCGGTAAGCCAGCCTTCCACTCGGGGGCTTAGCTGCAGTCCAAGCACTCGCCTAAGTTGTGAAAATCCTACCGAGTGAAGAGCGATCCTCTCACTCGGAGGCTTAGCTGCAGTCCAAGGACTCGCCTAAGTTTATCAAAATCCTACCGAGTGGTAAGCCAGCCTTCCACTC
>NW_021224186.1:0-918 GCF_002162155.2 Triticum dicoccoides
CGAGGGTTCGGAGAGGAAGGAAGATGGGGAGGGGGCCATACCAGAGCGGGAGGGGGCCGAGGGGTCGGAGAGGAAGGAAGAGGGGGAGGGGGCATACCAGAGCGGGAGGGGGTCTGTCGTGGGTTTGTCATGACAGATGTCCTTGTGAAAGGACTTAGTCATGGAGCCATCGCTACGGGTTAGCTCAAAGGGGTTAAACCGTTCAAGGGGACACGGGGGTTTTATACTAGTTCGGCCCCTTCAAGGAAGGTAAAAGCCTACATCTAGTTGTGATTGGTATTGTTAGGGTTTCGAAGGCCAGGGAGCGAATCCGCTTTGTCTAGCTCTCGAGTTGTTGTATATCTCTAAACCGCTCCCGGATCGTCCCTTTATATACATAGGTTGACGCCCGCCAGGCTACAGAGTCCCGAAGCCGGATCATAAACGTGTCGGTTCGGTCTCTACTCTTCCCATCTTACAATACAAGTTACATGACTAGGTCGGTTTGCATTTACAGGCTGTAACCCGCCTTTGGGCCTTGGGCCTTCATGAAGCGCCATCATCCTTGCATCTTCGTGGGCTTCTAATCTTCAAGGAGTTAACCCGGCTACATAAGGCCGGTTTACCTCCAGTAGTAATATCCCCAACATTAGGCCCCAGATTGGTTTGAACTTGTTCATGTCAATCTTCTACACTTATAAACCTCCGTGACCTTGTATCTTCACCTTGACCTTGTAAACCTCCGTGACGTCATATTCCAAGATTATGATAAACCGCCCTGACGTCATCTATCCGTTGATGTCGACGATTACCTTCATTTAATGTATATCCAACCACCGAGTCGACACTTTTATTAATTGATCCATTTTTGGGCTCCTCAATTTTCGCACTTGCCGTTTTATCACTTCGCCTTATAAATAGGGGCCGAGGACCCCTTTA
>NW_021224187.1:0-483 GCF_002162155.2 Triticum dicoccoides
TTTTTTATTAATTTATAATGCCCTCTAGACTGACTGGTCAAAACATCGGTCTATACCTCCGGGGGGCATTGTAAAATATTCTTTTTCCAAATTTTCTTTCATAGCCATGATTGGCACATGTGGGTCACCATGTTCAAGAAAGCTTGTGTGATTTGGAGGTGGTGGGGAAAATCACATTTTTTCAAAAACTGGCTTAAGTTAGACCAAATGGCCCCTCCGGAATGCTGTCATTTTTTCGACCACCTCCAAATGACCTCAACTTTGGCACACATTATCTATTGCACAAACAAAGGTGGGTTTCCAAGGTTTTATAATTTTTTGAATTTTTTATTAATTTATAATGCCCTCTAGACTGACTGGTCAAAACATCAGTCTATACCTTAGTAGGCACTTGTCAAAACATCAGTCTATACCTCAGTAGGCATTGTAAAATATTATTTTTCCAAAATTTCTTTCATAGCCATGATTGGCACATGTGGGTCA
>NW_021224188.1:0-787 GCF_002162155.2 Triticum dicoccoides
GGGAGATGTATAAGTCTGCCAGCTGACTAGCGGTTATACTCTCACGAACAGGTAAGAAATGGGCTACTTTGGAAAGACGATCGACCACGACGAAAATAACATTATTCCCTCTCTTGGTCCTGGGAAAACCGGTAATGAAATCCATACCAATTTTATCCCATTTCCATTCAGGAATAGCTAAGGGTTGAAGGGTGCCAGCAGGCCGTTGATGCTCTGCTTTTACACGACGACAGACGTGGCAATTTGCAATAAACTGAGCAATTTCTCTCTTCATCCTAGTCCACCAGAACCTCTGGCGTAGGTCCTGATACATCTTAGTACTACCGGGATGAATGGTGAGAGGAGATTCATGAGCTTCCTTAAGGATCAAACGCCTTAGGTTGCGCACTTTGGGAACCACTAGTCGATCCCCGAAGTATACGACCCCTTGATCATTAATGGAGAAACAATTCGCAATTCCCTTCTGGATGTTTCTCTTGATGCGGGAGATTCCCGGATCTACTTTCTGTGCTTTGATAATTTGATCCGTAAGGGTAGGTTTTTCCACCAAGGTGGAAAGAAAACCTTGAGGTACAATGTGAAGGTTAAGCTTCTGAAATTCCTCATGGAGAAGCGGTTGACTTTGTTGTAACATCAAATTGTTACAATAAGATTTACGACTTAGCGCATCAGCCATGACATTGGCTTTCCCTGGGGTGTAGGTTATTCCTAAATCGAAATCTGTGATCAATTCAACCCAACGTCTTTGCCTGAGATTCAGATCCGGTTGGGTGAAAATGTACTTCAG
>NW_021224189.1:0-387 GCF_002162155.2 Triticum dicoccoides
TACAACCGGTATCTTCCACCATGGCCTCCCTGTACGGTGTGTGCTGGAAAGAGGTTGACAACTTACTGAACCGTACTCTACTTGCTGTAGAGACGAGTGGTAGTACGAAACAAGTATGGGGGTTACTGGAACAAGACTCGATCTACGGCCGACTCAGGAGGTTCAAGTATTCCCTGCATGATTAGCATGACAAATATATTCTCATCCAACAGAGTCACCTCTCATATCACCTTACCATGCCATACCAGACATAACCGTCCCGACGGAGACCGGCGACAAACTCAAGCCTACCCAAGTCAGAAGTTTTCCCGGGTTCCTGCCGGTATGCATGCAAGGCATAAGAGGGTGATTATCATCACAAGTGTGTCCATTTCCAACAGCATGGAA
>NW_021224190.1:0-917 GCF_002162155.2 Triticum dicoccoides
ACCAGGCAAGCCCCCCCCTTGATCACCAGATATCGCCTATTCTCCTCTATACTGCTTGCATTAGAGTAGTGTAGCATGTTACTGCTTTCCGTTAATCCTATTCTGATGCATAGCCTGTCATTGCTGCTACAGTCATTGATACCTTACCCGCAATCCTAAATGCTTAGTATAGGATGCTAGTTTATCATCATTGGCCCTACATTCTTGTCAGTCTGCCTTGCTATACTATCGGGCCGTGATCACTTGGGAGGTGATCACGGGTATATACTATACATACATACATACTATTCAGATGGTGACTAAAGTCGGGTCAGCTCATTGAGTACCCGCAAGTGATTCTGACGAGGGGGCTGAAAGGACAGGTGGCTCCATCCCGGTAGAGGTGGGCCTGGGTTCCCGACGGCCCTCGACTGTTACTTTGTGGCAGAGCGACAGGGCAGGTTGAGACCACCTAGGAGACAGGTGGGCCTGGCCCTGTTCGGCGTTCGCGGATACTTAACACGCTTAACGAGATCTTGGTATTTGATCTGAGTCTGGCTACGAGCCTATATGCACTAACCATCTACGTGGGAGTAGTTATGGGTATCCCGACGTCGTGGTATCAGCCGAAGCACTTCAGACGTCAGCGACGGAGCGGCGCGCGCCGAATTGGACTGGAACGCCACTAGGCTAGGTCTGCTTTCGGCCGCGTACGCAACGTGCAGGTGTGCTATGGGCGATGGGCCCAGACCCCTGTGCGCTTAGGTTTAGACCGGCGTGCTGGCCTCTCTGTTGAGCCTAGGTGGGGCTGCGACGTGTTGATCTTCCGAGGCCGGGCATGACCCAGGAAAGTGTGTCCGGCCAAATGGGATCGAGCGTGTTGGGCTATGTGGTGCACCCCTGCAGGGAAGTTAATCTATTCGAATAGCCGTGATCTT
>NW_021224191.1:0-995 GCF_002162155.2 Triticum dicoccoides
TACAAAGCTTGACTTGTCGCAAAAGGTTTTCGACAAGTTCAAGGGATTGACTACGATGAGACCTTCTCACCCGTAGCGATGCTTAAGTCTGTCCGAATCATGTTAGCAATTGCCGCATTTTATGATTATGAAATTTGGCAGATGGATGTCAAAACTGCATTCCTGAATGGATTTCTGGAAGAAGAGTTGTATATGATGCAGCCGGAAGGTTTTGTCGATCCAAAGGGAGCTAACAAAGTGTGCAAGCTCCAGCGATCCATTTATGGACTGGTGCAAGCCTCTCGGAGTTGGAATAAATGCTTTGATAGTATGATCAAAGCATTTGGTTTTGTACAGACTTTTGGAGAAGCCTGTATTTACAAGAAAGTGAGTGGGAGCTCTATAGCATTTCTGATATTATATGTAGATGACATATTACTAATCGGAAATGATATAGAATTTCTGGATAGCATAAAGGGATACTTGAATAAGAGTTTTTCAATGAAAGACCTCGGTGAAGCTGCTTACATATTAGGCATTAAGATCTATAGAGATAGATCAAGACGCTTAATTGGACTTTCACAAAGCACACACCTTGACAAAGTTTTGAAAAAGTTCAAAATGGATCAAGCAAAGAAAGGATTCTTGGCTGTGTTACAAGGTGTGAAATTGAGTAAGACTCAATGCCCGACCAATGCAGAAGATAGAGAGAAAATGAAAGATGTTCCCTATGCTTCAGCCATAGGCTCTATCATGTATGCAATGCTGTGTACCAGACCTGATGTGTGTCTTGCTATAAGTCTAGCAGGGAGGTACCAAAGTAATCCAGGAGTGGATCACTGGACAGCGGTCAAGAACATCCTAAAATACCTGAAAAGGACTAAGGATATGTTTCTCATATATGGAGGTCAAAAAGAGCTCATCCTAAATGGTTACGTTGATGCAAGCTTTGACACTGATCCAGACGATTCTAAATCGCAAACCAGATATGTATTTACATTAAACGGTGGAGCTGT
>NW_021224192.1:0-3718 GCF_002162155.2 Triticum dicoccoides
GGGGGGGGGGGCAGAGCGGGTGCAAGGGGGATTTTTTTCCTCCAAGTGGGTTATTCGCCGTATTGAACTAGCGTAAAGCTTCTACTTTCTAGTAGTACTGAACAAATTACGAAGAAGTTAAATAGCTGACCCGATAACTTTCGGCTAGGCATGGACAGATTTTGGAGTCCTAGGCCAGATATGTCTCCAGGTCATGGCACTTCTATTCTATGTACAGGGTCGCAGCATGGGACGATTCTCTTCACCTTTTGGCATATCTAGATTTGTCACTACAAAAATCACAACTTATTACGCATGAAGAAATCATAAACACTAGAATGGTAAAATTGCACTTTGAACATAGACCACACCGCCACCTCTACTTGGCGCATTTTATTAATTTTCCCACCTACCTTCACATGTCTAAATAGCACTTTAACTCCTATATATTTGACACCATCTCAGCATCCAAAAAATCCCATCATATCTCATTCATACACGGTTTACACTTCCACACAACTCTATCTTCAACATTTCATAGGATAATTCAGTTTCAATACTCAAAAACACAGAAGGGATGATGGTGAAACCGAAAGTAACACAATACTAGAAAATTGCAAGACTGGGAGGCATAAGGAAAAAAAGTACCTACATGATTCCTTGAGCATGTAGCAAGAGCTGTCATGTTGCTGTGTCGGCGCTTTTGGCATACACAAATGTGTTATATGTAACAAGTTGGGCTTCCGCATCATAATGTGTGTACTACCTAGGCCTCCACCTAATCAAAAAGGGGCACACGAAGGTTACTCTCAAGATGGCAATCAGACTAAGTACACCTTTTTAACCATCTCGGCCAAGGATCGCCATGTCCTTGGCGACTTATGACATGATGATCCAACAAGATGGCTCATGCCGGTTTGCCTTGTTGAGCTGCCTCGGTAGGGTCCGTTGCCTGATTGCAGTAAATGCTGAAATAGATGAATTTCTATTTGTAGTTCTGACAAACGCGACCAACAATGTTTGTAAGTTGTTAATATTATCGGGACATATTAACTAGAGCATTTCAAGTGTGAAGAAATTCAGCCTGGGACCCTCTCGGTTGATATTCTCGAAGCTAAATACTTCCCGGACTGGAGTCCTTTGTTTGCTTCAGCCTCTGGTTGGTCCTAGTTTTGGCGTGAATTGGTTAAAGTTATAGATGATTTTCGCACTCATGTTAGATTTCTGATGGGGAATGGGCAGTCAGTTCATTGTCGTTGTTGCCGAAAAGTGCACCGCGACCTCCTCATCACATGGCCACCGCCGCATATCAGGATCCACCTAGGTCGCCCACAACAGCCGCGCCTCTGAAGCGGAGTAGTGTTGCCGCCTCGTCGACATCGAACAAGCACTCCCCTGCCGGGTCTAGCCAGCGTGTTCTCTGGCGTGGCAGTGTTAATCTCGCACCTCCCATCTCGTGGCCAGCGACCCGCGTGGGAGGAGATGGGTCGAGAAACTACAGATCCGATGAAGGACAGGGCGCTCGCGGGGCCAGGCGCGCCGACGCGGCAGTATGGATCTTGCCTCCGGCCGAAATTTTTGAAAATGGCCGAAATTCGGTCATCTCGGCCAGGGGCAAAACAATTCTCAAACCGAAATTCAAAACGCTGGTTCTCATGGCCGAGAGCTGCCCAGTGGCCGACGACCGGCTTGGAAGGCGGCAGGTCGAGGACTTGCAGCTCCCTCACGGCATGCACCAACGCTATGGTGGCCACGCTCGAGGTCATCCATGTCCACTACATGTCCATCACCGGCGCCACATTGCACCGGGTCGTCACCTCCTGCCCTTGTCTCCCTGGAATGTTATAGGACTAGAATGTACACCGCACTGATCATGTTTTGCGCGGAAGTCTACCAGTTTGATTAAAGGATAGCACTGATTGTTATAGGCCCTGTTTGGTTTAGCTTTTATCGACGGATTTCGCTGCCGCGCAGCAGAATCTGAAACAAAGGGCAAACCCAGCAGAATCCGATTTCAGAAATCCGCTGCAAAAATCTGAACCAAAAGCGGAAGCAGCCCATGACGTGCTTTCCAAAATCTGATTCCGCTGCAGGCCAAAAACTGAAAAAGTTGTATCAGCTGGTTTGCCAAATGACCTATATCTTTTTCACATCAGATTTTCCACAGCTGTTTTTCCAGAACAGATTTTTGACAGCTGCTTTTAGAAATCCACAGCCGAACCAAACAGGGCCATAAGACTAGAATGTACACCACACTGATCATGTTTTGCCCCGAAGCTACCCTGGCTACCGTGCTGTATTTTCCACAAGTACACCCCTTGATGTAACCTTTAATGAAACTGGTAGACTTTGTTACGTTTTTATTTAATAATATGGCTGAATGCATCGATTGATGCAGAGGCCGGAGGTCATCCTCCTTTTCAAAAATAAAATAAAAAATCAAGCGCAGTTCAAGATACTGATATGGATGCATGGATCAAGATGATGAAGAATCAGACGTAACATCAAACAATGATTCTTGTGCACGGCGTTCATGCTATGTTTACCTGGGATGTCCTTTCGCACGGTGAACTGTTCTCTAAAGTAGGTGGGCGGGTGTTCACTACTATACGTGTGTGTGGACAGAAGTGATTGCTATTGGGCTATTGGGCTGGACAATACAGCACACTGATCATGTTCATCTCTGGCACCGATCTATCGATCCAGATAAGAACAAGGCTAACCGAACCAGAAATGCCATGTCCACCATAGTAGATTTTCAGCTGAGAACTCTGTAAGTCTGAATTACCAAGTGCGTCGCTGTAGATATTCCCAAAAAGAGGCTGTCAAAGACGTAATCAGTCAGCAATTTTTCATTTCTCATCAATCAACTAGTAGGACTGCAGATGTTTATACATCGTCCAATTCAAGTGTTTCTCACATGTATTCTCTAATCTGTCAGAAAGTGTTTGCATGAGCAAAGCAGAACAGGTTGGAATAACATGTTAACTGGTCTGTTGTTTGTCATCGTAATAATTCAGCTGTTGTTCAAATGGGATGGGGTGCTAGATTATATTGGCCAAGGTACAAAATACACAAAGATTTCATCTGTAGGCGTGAGACATTGTGACAAACCCTTGCAAACATACTATTAACATTCATGATGCATAAATAAGCAAGGGCCGGAGAAATCAGATGGAATATAACAAACAGAAGTGTCCCTGTGTGCATCTTAGTTATGCAGAGACCAGGTGTAATGCTTAAACCTTGCAAGTAATAAAGCGTCCTTTATCGGAAAAAAACTAACAGAAGGCCGGAGAGTTGTATGTACTATCCAACATGGTTGTTCGGAAAGTTCCCGTGTAGAAGCACGTGGTTGAAGTGAAGAAGCCAAGGAAACGAGCTGATAACCTTTCCTGTAGGAGATGAAAACGAGGGTGAGCACGTCCTGAACCCAGGGGCATCTGCACCCATTTTTCAAATCTCAAAAAATACTAGAAAACTTGTATGACTGGGAGGCATAGGGAAAGAAACAAGTACTTGCATGATTCCATGAGCATGTAGCAAGAGCTGTCATGTTGCTGTGTCGGCGCTTTTGGCATACACGAATGTGTGCTATGGAACAAGTAGGGCTTCTGCATCATAATGTTTGTTCTACCTAGGCCTCCATCCAATAAAAAAGGGTCACACGAAGGTTATTCTGAAAATGGCAAGCGGCCTAAGTACAACCTTTGCACCATCTCAGTCAAGGATCGCGTTG
>NW_021224193.1:0-5497 GCF_002162155.2 Triticum dicoccoides
CATAAATAGTTAAATTGAGATAACAATCAGTTTTGGAAGAAGCAAAAGGGTTAGAAGTAAGTTATACTAATCCTGTATCTGCTGTATGCATGTACCTGTTGATTGGTAGGAAGTGCTCTGTTATATCCCTGTTTGAAGTTCCCTCTCTTCAGAGTCATTAGTTGCTGCCAATTCGAGCTGCTCTAGTGGTGCCAAAACTTCTCCCACCATTCTGAATTCACTCTTCCCTGGACAATTCTGTGCCCTTACAAGCAATACCTATAGAACATGCTTGTCTTTTTTTTGCAAGGTGTAGGGCATGTTTGTTAAAACCAACCTGGGAAGAATGTCCGCCTAGTACATGGCCAAAGCAGCACCAAGTTACGGAAGGGATCCTCACAATTTCTCATTTAGGTTGTATATTTTTTAAATTAGTAAGATATCTTTTGGCTTGGGCCTTGGCCCATAAGCCAATTAGACATAAGATATATGATTTGTTATTTAGTTTGATTGTTAGGTATCTGCAGAAGATCCTTTAGCAGAAATTAATCGAGCGAGTACCATTTGCCCCTGTCAACTTAAAAAGTCTACAAAATGTTTGATGATAAATAACCATAATGGGTAAATTTCATGGAAGAACACAAAAAATGGACACTAATATTCTCCAAATTTAAAATAGTTTTTGTCAAGTTCTTTTTTTCTCTCCCAAAAACACATCATAGTCTGTGTACTATTCATGCTTTGCAATAAAAAAATTGTGCATGGAACCACAAATGCAGAAAGATACTTGGAGTGAGGAGGAAGATATGGTTCTGATACAGACGCACAAGGAGGTTGGCAACAAATGGGCAGAGATAGCTAGGAGCCTCCCTGGGAGAACGGAGAACTCCATAAAAAATCATTGGAATGCAACAAAGAGAAGGCAATTTGCGCGGAGGCGGACCCGCAGTAGAGCCAAGAATCCCAAATCAGGGACCCTTCCCTTCTACAAAACTACATCAAAAGCCTTGGGATTGGCTCTAGCAAGGTCATTGCTCCTCTAGATCCGAAAGAACCTCCATTGTCAGCATCTTCACCAGCAACCCCAACACAAAATCGGGCACATATGAATGATAATTGGCCAGAATCCAACCCATCCAACATAATGGTCACCCAAGGAATGTTCAGCACGGATGACAGACAGATTCACTCATGTCAAGAAATTCTAGTTCCCACATCCGATGACCTTTATGTGGACATGTTTGATGGTTTACTTAACACAGAGGAGGTGCAATACCAGGCTTACAACATAGATGATGATGTTGACATGGACTATCTCATCGACCATATTGATTATTCTATTAAGATTGACCATGAGATAGATATGGACATGACATGGGATGATGATGCGCTCTTAAACAATGAATCTGGATGATCGCCATTGACGTTGCCGGCAGGCCCAGCAGAAATCAGAACTGTGCATGTGAAGGAGGAGATGGATCTAGTTACACATCCACAAACTTGCATCTAGAGGACAAGAAAACAACCAGTGATATTACTACATATGTGTGCTATTTATACGGAATATGACGACCTTTTGGATGTACTATGGGACATCCTATTTATAGATGATATGACGACCTTCTGAATGCTTTCTACAGGCAATAGAATGACCTTTGAATGTATTACGAGAATCCATATTGAGAACAGACGGTGGTAAATAAGAACATGTGTATGTACATGGACTAAAAATGAAGTGTTTGATTTACATGTTGAATCAGTGTTCTGTACTTGTTTCTCATTTTATTCTATGTAATCTACTAATCTTGACTTCCTATTTCAATTTTGTGCTTGTAAGCAAAACAATTTCTAAACATCAAAAGATAAGAGAACCTGAGCAGAATATTAACGTAAAATTGACTTAAAAGGAAAATATTACTACTCAATATATAATGCCAAGCAAGCAGAGGATATGCCCAAAAGAACATGCTCATGTTTCCAGACGCTTCGACATATTCAGACGACAGGCCACATGTACACTCAGGCTTCCTGCTATTTCATTACAGCGAACCCACGGTACAGGGAGCTAGCAGCACGCACGGGGAAAGAGCCATCAAATACGGGACCCAAGTCCACGCAAAAAAAAAGAGGTAATAGCATCCCAAGTCCACAAACTTGCACAAAATATAATATTTTAGTCCAAAACTTGCAAAATGTGACTGAGGACTCCACAAACTTGACACCCTATGTGATGTTTTGGTCCACAGCCACTCACAGCGCACAAGTGGCAGTTCAGAGGGTGGACCGATCAGTTGTGGCAATTTTGCACAAAGGCCCCTGCCGTTCACCTGATTCAACCCGCACTACACCCCACCTGAATTAAATGCAACAGGAGTTCCCAAATCCGTTCGACCTCTCCCGATGTCCTGTCGGGGGAGACAGGTGGTGGCGATTTGGTGATGAGCGTCATGGCGCCGTCGTCGCCGGAGTTCGCCGGCGGGATGGAGGCGCCTCCTTCCGCTCATCTCATCCGGCCGTTCGGCGTCATCCCATCGGACTATGGTGAGCTCCTGTCCCCTCTTCCGCCTCTTCCTTGTTCCGGTGGTGCTCTGTTTCCTCGTTGCCGGTTTGTCGTCGCCGTCCGCATCAGCCCTGCCGCTTCGTGTGTCTCACGGTGGTGTTCTTGTTGAATGTTGTTGGTTTTTTCTTACGTCAGTAAAGATAGGGTTTTTGCCTAGTGGGTTTTGGCCTAGTAGATTAGGTTAGGTTTTAGCATCACAAAGTGTTGGGTTTGGCCTGACAAGTGGTTCTTCTTTCTCGTTCATATGTTAGCTTGTTAGACACGAGTTGTAGTTCGGTCCTCCATTCGTGTGCACCCCAAGCAAATCTGACAAGTGGATTGTGTTCATTGCACTGAATATTTCCGGTGTTAGTGATGTCACCAGTTGGTTGTGTTCAATGGCAGCAACTTTAGTTAGCCTAAGTCTTGCTTTTTGGACATTTGACTGAATGTTTTTAGTTAACTGTAGTTATCTGAATTTTGTCAATTAACTGTAGTTATCTGAATTTTGTCAGTGCACTGTAGTTATTCACAATGTTTTCAGTGCACTATAGTTAACTGAACATCTTAGTTAACTGAACTTCTGAGCTAACTGAATTTTACTGTTAAGTGTATACATCATGTGCAATGCTTACAAATTACACCTATTTGATGATGTGTGTGATTCAGCAAATGGACAAAGGGTGGACACATCTTTCTTTACACTTGAACTTGAGCATGGTGGAATTTTCTGTGGCCCAATCAGTAATTTGGAGTACTGGAACCCTTCAGTGGAAGTTCTTGATTATGTTGATGCTACCACATTCTCATATTCTTTCCTTGAAGAGCACCTAACTTGGTTGGGATATCCAGTGGGTGAGCACATACTTACGGGTGCTTGCCTGACAAATCAATTGCAGATGGTTTGGTCAGAATTAAATCTGATGATGATGTGCAACACATCATCAGAGCTAGTGTTGATCATAAAGTGCTGGCTATTATGGTTGACCATGCAGATTCATCAACAATTTCAGGGCTGAATCCATATGCACATTGCCATCAATTCAGTGCCATGTTGCAATGCACACTGCAAGTGAAGCATCTTTCCACCAGAGTGTAATTTCTGTCAATGAAGATGAGCCATTTTTAGAGTTTCCTGCAACTGGAACAGAACCTGAAAGCTTGGTTATACAAGGTGTAGATCACAATCTGCTTACTAAAGATGGAGCAACAGTAATTGAGGATATAGTTGTTTCTGAATCAGATTCCAGTGACAGTGATTATGACATAGGTGAGGGGGATGATGATCTTTATGATGACAACATTGACTTTGATGTTGATGAACAAGCTGAGGAAGAAGAGGATGATGTGGAGGTAGATGACTATTTGCTTGATGATGAAGATCTTAATCTGCCGATTGAGGAAGCAGAGCAATTAAGGTACAAGTTTATTGCCTTCAATTCAAAGGTGGACATGGTTGCCCCTGCCTTCAAAGTTGGGATGGTATTTGCTGATGTGAAGGAGCTTAGACTTGCTATTACTGCATATTCTATTAAGAACAGAGTTCATATCACAAAGTTAAAGAATGACAAAACTAGAATAGAGGTTGTTTGTGAAAGAGGTTGCCCATGGTGGCTAAAAGCTGGGAAGGACAATAGGACAGGTGGATTTGTAATCAAGGCTTACTATGGAGAGCACATTTGTCAGAAGAAATGGAAGATAAGGCAGATGACAGCTAAGTTTCTGTGCCAGTATTTCATAGATGAGTTCAGGGATGACCAGAAAATGTCACTTGGTACATTTGCAAGAAAAATCACCAAGGCATTCAATGTGACCCCTAACAGATGGAAGCTAGAACTGCAGCCCTGAAAGAGATCCATGGTGATGAAGAACATCAGTTCAGTAGGCTATGGGACTATGGTCATGAATTAAGGAGTACAAACCTTGGCTCTACATTTCTGTTATCAACTGAGCTGAAGAAAGACCCAAAATTTCCAATGGGCAAGAAGTGTCTGAAGACACTGTATTGGTATTATGATGCATGTAAAAGAGGTTGGTTAAAGGGGTGCAGGTTCATTGATGGATGTCACATGAAAACAAGGTTCAAAGGAGTTTTGCTTAGTGCCGTTGGAATTAATCCAAATGACTGCATTTTCTCCCATTGCAATGGGTTGGGTTGAAGTAGAATGCACATGATCCTGGGAATGGTTTTTGACAACTTTGAGATGATCTAAACATCACTAACACTGCTCCTTTCACAATGATGAGTGACAAGAAAAAGGGATTGATAAATGATGTGCAGAAAGTGTGGCCAGATGCAGAGCATAGGTTTTGTGTGAGGCATATCTATCAGAATTTCAATGAGAAGCACAAGGGAGAGTTGTTGAAGCAAGACCAGTGGGCCATTGCAAGATCACCAAACAAAGTGAAGTGGAGGCAGAACTGTGAGAAAATGGATGCAAATAGTTCAGCGGCATTTCATTGGACTGAAAGACTTGATCCAAAGACTTGGTGTAAAGCATTTTTCAGTGAATTTCCCAAATGTGACATTCTACTGAACAATAATTCTGAAGTGTTTAACAGCTATATCCTTGAAGGCAGAGAGATGGCAGTGTTGTCAATGCTTGAATATATATTCTACAAAATCATGCAAAGGCTTGTGAGCAAACAAAGAGAGGCAATAGAAAAGTGGGCAAGGTAGAGAATATGCCCAAAGATCAAGAAGAAGTTAGACAAGAACACTAAATTTGCTGCAAATTGTCATGTTTCAGAAGCTGGCCAACAGAAATTCAGAGTTCAGTCTGGAAATTCTAGCTACTCAGTGGACTTGTGTTTGCATAGCTGTGATTGCAGAAGATGGCAGTTATCTGGTGTGCCTTGTGGCCATTCCATAGCATGTTGTAGGGAAGAAAGAATTGACCCGGAGTTAATGGTTCATGACTGCTACACTGTGGAGAATTATATGAAAGCATATGGCTACACACTGGTCCCTCTAAGAGA
>NW_021224194.1:0-918 GCF_002162155.2 Triticum dicoccoides
ATTGAGCTTTTCTCCCTTAGTTTGCAGGCTAAGAAAATCGTCGGAGGTCTTATACCTCTTGACGTGGGCACGAGCCTGAAATCCCAATTTCAGCCCTCGAAACATCTCATATGTTCCGCGACGTTTCGAAAACGTCTTTGGTGCCTCTACTTAAACCATTTAATTGAACTATCACGTAGTTATCAAAACGTGTATGTCCGATGTTCGCAACATCGACAAACGACGTTGGGGTTCAGCACACTGAGCGGTGCATTAAGGACATAAGCTTTCTACTGATCGCATAATCGCTACTATCAACTTTCAACTATATTTTATCTAGGAACATATCTAAACAGTGGAACTAAAGCGCGAGCTTACGACATAATTTGCAAAAGGTCTTTTGACTATGTTCAGGATAATTAAGTTCATCTTATGAACTCCCACTTAGATAGACATCCCTCTGGTCATCTAAGTGATCACATGATCCGAGTCAACTAGGCCATGTCCGATCATCACGTGAGACGGACTAGTCATCATCGGTGAACATCTTCATGTTGATCGTATCTGCCATACGACTCATGCTCGACCTTTCGGTCTCCGTGTTCCGAGGCCATGTCTGCACATGCTAGGCTCGTCAAGTTAACCCTAAGTGTTTTCGCTGTGTAAAACTGTCTTACACCCGTTGTATGTGAACGTAAGAATCCATCACACCCGATCATCACGTGGTGCTTAGAAGCGACGAACTGTAGCAACGGTGCACAGTTAGGGGAGAACACTTCTTGAAATTTTGTAAGGGATCATCTTATTTACTACCGTCATCCTAAGCAAACAAGATGCATAAACATGATAAACATCACATGCAATCAAATAGTGACATGATATGGCCAATATCATTTTGCTCCTTTTGATCTTCATCTTCGGGGCTCCATGATCATCATC
>NW_021224195.1:0-464 GCF_002162155.2 Triticum dicoccoides
TCGTCCGAAACTCTGATACTCTGAAAGAGTTTGTCCAGTTTGTACACGAAGTGCGTCCAAACTAGAAGTGACCCTCTCTACTCTTTCGCACATGCTATGCGGGTGAAATGATGATACCATGCCAAGTTTCAACATTTTCAGAAGTCATTTTGTAGCGATTTTCAATTTCACGGTCATTTAGCTCTCTAAACTATTAGGTAAATGACCGAAAACAACAAAGATATCAGAACATGTTGGAAATTGATGATGTCGCTTTGAATGCTGCATACTGAACACAAAAGAAGTCCGGAGTTCAAATAAGTTTAAAAAACATTGAAGTGCCCGTGTAACAGATGAGTTCTCGTCCGAAACCCTGATACTCCGAAAGAGTTTGTCCAGTTTGTACAAGAAGTGCGTCCAAACAGGAACTGACCCTCTCTACTCTTTCGCACATGCTATGCGGGTGAAATGATGATACCATGCCA
>NW_021224196.1:0-3119 GCF_002162155.2 Triticum dicoccoides
AAGAAGAAGACCGACTCCGAAGCGGCAAGCACAAGCCGAGTCAGTCAGAAAAGGGAAACACCAGTCGGAAACAGAAGCGGAAGGCTGAACCGGCAGCTCCTGGAGAGGCTCTGGCCGTGACTCAAGGTAAGTTTAAGGGGAAACCAAAAGGATCCTGGAACCCCAAGAAGGTAAAGGATAAAGAAGGGAACGATGTGTTGGATATGTCGTGTCACATTCACACGAAGAAAGACGAAGAGGGGAATATCATTTACCCAAAGCACACCACTCGCCAATGTCGACTCCTGATCCAGCAGTTTCAGGGAAAACAGTCTAAGGACAAGGAGAAGGAGTCGGACAAGGCCGAAGACAAAGAGGACAGTGAGGGAGGATATCCGCATATCAACTCCACTCTTATGATCTTTGCAGATGTGGAAAGCAGAAGTCGACTGAAAGTGATTAACCGAGAGGTGAACATGGTTGCCCCAGCAAAGGCAAATTATCTGAAGTGGTCTCAAACTCCCATCACATTTGACCAATCTGATCACCCGACTCATATTGCCACCCCTGGGAGGCAAGCTTTGGTGGTCGATCCAGTTGTCGAAGGCACTCGACTGACAAAGGTGCTGATGGATGGTGGAAGTGGGCTGAACTTATTGTATGCAGACACATTGAAAGGTATGGGCATTCCGATGTCCCGACTGAGCACTAGTAACATGAGCTTCCATGGAGTTATACCAAGGAAGAAGGCCGAGTCACTCGGCCAGATAGCTCTGGACGTGGTGTTTGGTGATTCGAAGCATTTTCGCAAAGAAAAGTTGACGTTTGAGGTCGTGGATTTTCAAAGTGCATATCATGCCATTTTGGGAGACCAGCCTATGCACGGTTCATGGCTCGACCATGTTACGTGTACCTCAAATTGAAGATGCCCGGTCCCAAAGGTGTGATCACTGTCACCGGTGATAGGAAAAAGGCAGAGGAGTGCTTTCAGAAGGGCTCCAAGATTGCCGATTCCCAAGTGACAGCAGTCGAGTTCGAAGAGTACAAGCAAAACGCAGATCCGAGTGACTTGCTGCGATCCAAGAAGCCCGCCACAGAGTCTGCATTCCAGTCGTCCGGTGAGACGAAGCTTGTTCACATTCACCCGACCGACCCCGAAGCGGCTCCGACCCGCATCTCCACGACACTCGACCCAAAATAGGAAGAAGCGCTCATCCAGTTCCTCCGTGAGAACTGGGACATTTTTGCATGGAAGCCCGCTGACATGCCAGGTGTTCCCAGGGGACTGGCTGAGCATCGCCTAAGAGTCGACTCGTCTGCGAAACCAGTCAAAGAGCATCTTCGGCGGTCCGCCGTCCAGAAGAGAAAGGCCATCGGTGAAGAAGTGGCTCGACTGTTGGCGGCAGGATTTATCCGAGAGATATACCACTCCGAGTGGCTCGCTAATGTCGTCATGGTTCCTAAGAAGGACAAGTCGCTCCGAATGTGCATTGATTTCAAGCACATCAACCGGGCCTGCCCGAAAGATCACTTTCCTCTCCCTCGCATAGATCAAATTGTTGACTCGACTGCGGGATGCGAGAGGTTGTCTTTTTTAAATGCTTACTCCGGGTACCACCAGATCCGTCTGTACGGACCCGATGAGGTAAAAACAGCTTTCATCACTCCATTCGGGTGCTTCTGCTATATCACCATGCCATTCGGCCTCAAGAATGCCGGAGCCACATTTATGCGAATGATTCAGAAGTGTTTACTCACTCAAATCAGTCGGAATGTAGAAGCTTATATGGATGATATTGTTATCAAGTCACGAAAAGGTTCCGACCTGCTCGCTGACCTCGCCGAAACATTTGCCAACCTCAGAAGGTATGATATCAAGCTCAATCCATCAAAGTGCACATTTGGAGTTCCTGGTGGGAAGTTACTCGGTTTTCTCGTTTCCGAACGGGGAATCGACGCTAACCAGAGAAGATTGGCACTATTCTCTGAATGAAACGCCCTGTGCGAGTGCACGATGTCCAGAAGCTTACTGGATGCTTGGCCGCATTAAGTCGATTCATCTCACGACTCGGTGAAAAGGCACTGCCTCTTTACCGACTGATGAAGAAGGCTGGCAAGTTCGAGTGGACTCCAGAAGCTGATGCAGCGTTTGCCGAGCTAAAAGCTCTGCTCTCCACCCAGCCGGTGCTTGCTGCTCCAATCAGCAAAGAGCCTCTGTTGCTCTACATCGCAGCCAGAGGACAAGTCGTCAGTACTGTGCTAACGGTCGAGCGGGAAGAAGAAGGAAAATCTCTCAAAGTTCAGCGCCCAGTGTATTATTTGTCTGAAGTCTTGACTCCATCCAAACAGAGATATCCTCATTATCAGAAGCTTGTGTATGGAATATACATGACCACAAAGAAGGTTGCTCATTATTTCTCTGACCATTCCATCACAGTCGTCAGCGACGCCCCACTATCAGAGATTTTGCACAACAGAGATGCAACTGGTCGAGTGGCCAAATGGGCGATTGAACTTCTTCCCCTTGATATCAAGTTTGAGGCAAAGAAAGCCATTAAGTCCCAGGCGATAGCAGATTTCCTCGCCGAGTGGATTGAACAACAGCAGCCGACTGAAGTTCACTCGGAGCATTGGACCATGTTTTTTGATGGCTCTAAGATGTTGAATGGTTCCGGTGCTGGGGTTGTCCTAGTTTCCCCCAGAGGAGATAAGCTCAGATATGTGCTCCAGATTCACTTTGATTCCTCCAACAATGAGGCAGAATATGAGGCCCTCCTATATGGGTTGCGCATGGCCATTTCACTCGGCGTCCGTCGCCTAATGGTCTATGGCGACTCGGATTTAGTGGTCAATCAGGTGATGAAAGAGTGGGACGTGAGAAGCCCAGCCATGACTGGATACTGCAGTGCAGTGAGGAAGCTGGAAAAGAAGTTCGAGGGGTTGGAGCTCCATCATATACCCCGACTGAAAAATCAAGCAGCTGATGATCTAGCTAAGATAGGTTCCAAGAGAGAAGCCATTCCGAGTGGTGTGTTCTTGGAGCATATACACACTCCGTCAGTCAAAGAAGATCCTTTCACCGAAGAAACTCCGCAGCCCAAGAGCGCCACAGATCCGACTGAAGTTGAAGTTCCAGCGGT
>NW_021224197.1:0-662 GCF_002162155.2 Triticum dicoccoides
CGCTCCTCATTCACGAGAAAGGGCCGGTAACCGGGATGCCCAGTCCCATGATCCAAAAAGATCAAAGCAAATCAAAATAATTAAACAAAACTCCCCCTGGGACCCGTTGAATGTTGGAGGCACTCATTGTTTCGAGCAAGCCATGGATTGATGCTTGTGGAGGAGGGGGAGTATAAACATTTACCATTCTGTTTGGGACTTGCCTATAATGCATATAGTATGGAAGATACAACCATCTCATAGTTGTTGCGTTGACAGTGAAAGTATGCCGCTCAAAATATAATTTATCTCTATTTCAAAATCGAGCTCTGGCACCTCTACAAATCCCTGCTTCCCTCTGCGAAGGGACTATCTATTTACTTTTATGTTGAGTCATCACCCTTCTTATTAAAAAGCTCCCGCTGGAGAGCACACTGTCGTTTGCATTCATTATAATTGGTTTATATTGGGTATGACTTGACTGGATCTGTTTTACCATGAATTACAATGTTTAGTCAGTCCTTGATCTTTAAAGGTGCTCTGCATTTATGTTTTGCGGTCTCAGAAAGGGCTAGCGAGATACCATTTTGTTATATCATGTTATGATTATTTTGAGAAAGTGTTGTCATCCGAGTTTTATTATTATGGCTTGCTAGCTGATTATGCTATTGATATGAGTAATT
>NW_021224198.1:0-718 GCF_002162155.2 Triticum dicoccoides
CTGAAATGATTAGACCTATCTTTTTGCGTATGCGATTGACTGATATGCTTAAAATGAATCCTTATGCTAAGTATGTGAAAGATATTGTTACAAATAAGAGAAAGATAACGGAAGCTGGAATTTCCACCATGCTTGCTAATTATACTTTTAAGGGTGGAATACCAAAGAAACTAGGAGATCTCGGTGTACCCACTATACCATGCTCCATTAAGAGAAACTATGTTAAAACTGCTTTGTGTGATCTCGGAGCCGGTGTTAGTGTTATGCCTCTCTCTTTATATCGTAGACTTGATTTGAATAAGTTGACACCTACTGAAATATCTTTGCAAATGGCTGATAAATCAACTGCTATACCTGTCGGTATTTGTGAGGATGTGCCTGTTGTAGTTGCAAACGTTACTATTTTAACAGACTTTGTTATTCTTGATATTCCCGAGGACGATAGTATGTCTATTATTCTTGGAAGACCCTTTTTGAATACTGCAGGGGCTGTTATTGATTGCACTAAAGGCAATGTCACTTTTCATGTTAATGGTAATGAGCATATGATACACTTTCTGAGGAAACAACCTCAAGTTCATAGTATCAACTCAAATGAAAAAATTCCATCGATTATATTTGGAGGTTTTGAATTTCCTCTTCCTACTGTCAAGAAGAAATATGATATTCTTATTATTGGGGATGTGCATATCCCCGTTGAGGTAACATAGTGTTATTC
>NW_021224199.1:0-707 GCF_002162155.2 Triticum dicoccoides
ATGTCTTATAGGCAATAAAAAAGTTATTATTTATTTCCTTAATTCATGATAAATGTTTATTGGACAGTGCTAACTTCCAGACGTCCTGATTTTAGCGATAGATCCGGACGATCCACATGCAGCCCATTCTACCCCGCGATTGCATGCAGTTTGTTTTTCTCCACATGCATGTGATAATTAATGATTTTTTTTCTGTCATGTAATACGATGCATGGCATTTTGTAGAAAGCTTAATTACATGCATGCATGTGAAACGAAATTGATGACATCACCATAGATTCTCTCATGATTCAAAAAATTCAAAATGTTTTGTAGGCCAAACCATCGCTCCGATCGAAAAATTGTTTTCACATAAAAGAACCGTCGCGGCGAGAACTTCGGAACTAGATCTCATGTTGATATGTTTCGACGACTTTTTTTTACGTAAAAGTTACCACGCATAGGATATGCCAGTTATCACATATATGATACATTAGTTACCATGATGTTTACATAGGCAAAATTTCGGGCATAAAAATGACTTCTTCCAAGTTTCTCCCCACATGCAAATGCACTAAAGTGTAGAAAAGCTAATGTCATTGTGGATTCTTTTTGTTTTGAAATTTCAAAATATTTTGTCGCTCGAATTGTCTGTTTCTTTACCATGTTATTTACCATGTTATTAGGTCTGGGAGCGTATATTACCATGCTATTTACATAGAAGTTAT
>NW_021224200.1:0-761 GCF_002162155.2 Triticum dicoccoides
GTCTACTACCGTGTCATCGCCGTCCGTGAGGGGGGGCCACGCCCCGGAGACGCGTCCCGCCTCTTCGGACATGCCACCACACCACCCCACATGTATGAGGGCCCGGTGCGACGCTCCGGTGGCATTGCTACCCCAGTGCCCCCGTCCCGCCTAACCCTGTAGCGTTTGACCACGGGATCTAGCCCTTTGACTTTGCACGGACGGCCTTTCACCAGTGGACCTCCCCACCCGGTTGTGTTAGCTCAACCCATAGGAACACTTTGGAGCAACATCCGGTCCGGACCCACAGCAAGATCCCCTCCGTGTAGACCCGACGCGTCCGTTTCCCCCCTCCAGGTGCCGACGGCGGCGCCGTCCGTGAGGGGGGCACACCTCGGACACGCGTGCCGGGCGTTTGCAACCGCCACAACACTTCCAGACTTGTGACAGGCCGCCTACGCAAGATTTGGCGGCATGCTAGCCCCCGGAGGCCGCCGGCCACAGCCGTAGACGCGCGAAGGGCAATCCGCGTAGAGGGAATTTTTCGGATACTTCTCCATCACCAAAAATTATGAAAAAAATACCATTGTTCCTATAGCACATGTGCCCACGTTGTGCAAAAAAACTCATGATTTTATCGTGCTCCGAGTATTATTAATATTGACGCCGCATCGTTACTGCAGAACGTCTACTACCGTGTCATCACCGTCCGTGAGGGGGGGCCATGCCCCGAAGACGCGTCCCGCCTCTTCGGACATGCCACCACACCACCCCGCATGTAT
>NW_021224201.1:0-385 GCF_002162155.2 Triticum dicoccoides
GGTCGACTCAGGAGGTTTAAGTATTCCCTGCATGATTAGTATAACGAATATATTTCATCAAACAGAGTCACCACTCATATCACCTTACCATGCTATACCAGACAGAACCGTCCCGACGGAGACCGGCGACAAAATCATACCTACCCAAGGCAGAGGTCTTCCCGGTTTCCTGCCGGTATGCATGTAAGGCACATGAGGATGATTATCATCACAAGTGTGTTCATTTCCAACAGCATGGAAATCAATAACATGTACCCATGCATATGATCACATCACATGAAATAACAAGTCCTTCGAAATGCGGTGGTGTTATAAATGCATCGACGATCACACCAAAATATTATGCCGGGATTCAGAATGCTTGCCTTCAATGTGTGGAAAGGCA
>NW_021224202.1:0-1647 GCF_002162155.2 Triticum dicoccoides
AACTACTTGGGCTGCTTTGAAAACTGCTATGCGTACTCGTTGGGTTCCACCATATTATCAACGTGAATTGCTTCAAAAATTACAGCGCTTAAGACAAGGAAAAAATTCTGTAGAAGAATATTATCAGGAATTACAAACTGGCATGATTAGATGTGGTATTGTTGAGGAGAATGAAGCTATGCTTGCATGTTTTCTGGGTGGATTAAATAGAGAGATTCAGACCATCCTAGACTATAAGGAGTATACTAATATCACTCGTTTATTCCATCTTGCTTGTAAAGCTGAACGTGAAGTGCAGGATCGACAAGCATTGGCGCGAACTAACTTTTCTGCAGGCCGACCTTCATCATGGACACCGCGTGCATCTTCTACTTCAACTGCACAAGCACCTCAATCACGTGCCTCCTCCAGTCGTGATACAAGAAAACAGGCACAACCACCATTATCTGCCAAGAGCGCACCTGCTGGGCCTGCACAGAGTTCTTCTTCTTCCATGGCATCAACAGGGCACACAAGTGATATTATTTGTCGTCGTTGTAAGGGAGGAGGTCATTATGCGAGGGAATGCAAATCGCCACGTGTGATGATTGCTACGGCGGATGGTGGATATGAGTCCGCTAGTGACTATGATGAGGAGACTTTGGCTCTTATTACACGTGAAGAACATGGTGGAGATGATTCTGATCATGAGACGCAATACATGGCTCCTGAAGACGCTGACAGGTATGAATGTTTAGTTGCTCAACGTGTTTTGAGTGTGCAGGTCACACAAGCTGAGCAAAATCAGAGGCACAATTTGTTCCACACCAAGGGAGTTGTGAAAGAACGTTCTGTGCGCGTCATCATAGATGGTGGGAGCTGCACCAACTTGGCTAGCATGGAGATGGTGGAGAAGCTTTCTCTCACCACAAGACCACATCCACATCCTTACTACATCCAATGGTTCAACAACAGCGGCAAGGTCAAGGTAACACGTACTGTTCGTGTGCATTTTAGTATATCTACATATGCTGATTATGTTGATTGTGATGTGGTACCTATGCAAGCATGTTCCTTATTACTTGGTAGACCATGGCAATTTGATAAAAATTCTGTACACCGTGGTAGAAACAATCAGTATACTCTTGTTCATAAGGATAAAAATATTACTTTGCTTCCTATGACTCCTGATTCTATTTTGAAAGATGATATTAATAGAGCTAATAAAGCAAACAAGAGAAGAATAAGAGTGAAAATCAGATTGTGGCAAAAGAATTTGAGCAACAAATGAAGCCTAATAATAAACCATCTAGTGTTGCTTCTGAAATTAAATTGAAAAGTGCATGTTTATTTGCCACCAAATCTGATATTGATGAGCTAGATTTCAGCAAATCTGTTTGCTATGCTTTTGTGTGCAAAGAGGCATTATTTTCATTCGAGGACGTGCCTTCCTCTTTGCCTCCTGCTATCACTAACATTTTGCAGGAGTTCGCTGACGTCTTTCCACAAGACGTGCCACCGGGATTACCACCTATTCGAGGGATTGAGCATCAGATCGACTTAATTCCCGGTGCTTCACTGCCAAACCGTGCGCCATACCGTACCAATCCAGAGGAGACGAAGGAGATTATGCGTCAAGTACAAGAGCTTCTCGACAAAGGTTATATA
>NW_021224203.1:0-5802 GCF_002162155.2 Triticum dicoccoides
GATCGATATACCCCCTCCCGATAACTTCAACACGTGGGGGGGGGTCGATATATCCCCTCCCCGTTACTATTATTTTCCCATGTACATATGTCGTCATTGTCGATATAAACCCCTCCCGATAACTTCAACACGTGGGGAGGGGTCGATATACCCCCTCCCGATAACTTCAACACGTGGGGGGGGGTCGATATACCCCCTCCCCGATAACATTATTTTCCAGTGTATGTATCTCGTCGTTGTCGATATTACCCCCTTGAAGCGTTGTCGAGGCCACCCCAAACCCTAGAGAAGTAGCGTCGAGGCCACTAATTAATATGATTCCTTACTGTGATTAGCTAGCTAGTTCTACGTTTGCCACTAATATATCCATATCTGTCATGTTTGAATAATAATTGCCATGTTGTAAATATTTGTAGAAACTATGGACACCCCCCGAGACGAAGCAACAGAAGCGATGTTGGGGGAGATAATCGCACATGGAAGTGATGCCGTCTTATCTTTTCTGAACGACACCGATGGTCTGGAAGGACAGGGTGAAGAAGCAGGCAATTATGATGGCTCCTTTGACCCAATGCCGGTGCAAGAAGGAGACCATGAGGACGGCTCCGGTGACCCAATGACGGTGCAAGAAGGAGACCGTGATGATGGCTCCGGTGACCGAACCGAGTCTGGCCAGGTATATATATTAGTTAAGCCTGTGCTGACTAGTTAATTGATGCATTCATTGTTTTGGTATATGTACACATATTAATTAACTCTCGTATTTCTTCTTTTTTCTAGCCCTCCGGATCGAGCACAACTTCGGTAAGGAGACGAGGCCCGAAGAAAAAGTTGAGCTCGGATGAAAGGTTTGAGATCACAGCAATCGCGCGCGACGGCGAACCGATTGAACCCATCCAGACAAAGAACGTATTTGCTGCTCAGTGCGGGATTCTTGTTAGGGACAAGATCCCGATCAGCATCCAGCAATGGTATAAGCCTAAGGAGGAAGACCCTGAGGTGTCTTATGTCAATGATATGCAGAAAGATGATCTTTGGACTGAGCTGAAGGCAAATTTCACCCTACCGCCAGCGGAGGATCCAGAGAAGCTAGTTAAAGAGCAATTCATCAAGTCTTGTGCTCTTAAGAAGATGGCAGGCCTATTCAGGAGGTGGAGGAAAGAGCTGAATAGGTTTGTCGACAAAGAAGAGACACCAGAATTCATCGGCAAATATGAGAAGATCAGACATCATTGGCCCGCATTTGTGGCCCACAAGACATCAGAAAAGAGTAAGAAGATGTCGGCGACAAACATGCGAAATGCTGCGAAAAAGAAGTTTGACCATCGCACGGGGTCAGGTGGCTACCTCAAAGCCCGGCCTAAGTGGTCCAAGGTTGAGAATGATCTGCTTGATAAAGGGATCGAACCAGAGACAATGAACTGGCCAGACCGTTGCCGGACTTGGTTCTTCGGGGCTGGCGGAACCTTGGACCCTGTATCAGGGAAGTGCCGTTGGACGGATGAGCAACTGAAAATACCAGTCAACAGGCTTCGGCACTATATCGATGCAGCGCAGCAAGGGACGTTCGTTCCAGACAGGGAGAAGGATGAGCTCACAATGGCCCTTGGGAATCCTGAGCACCCTGGATGGACACGAGGCACGCCAGGCTCCATTCCATGGAAGGTTGGTTTTCCGGACGCAGGCGGTTACAAATGCCATGAGAGGAGGAAGAAAGTGGAGCATAGCCAACTGCAGGCGCTGCACGCAAGGGTACAAGGGCTAGAGGAACGAGAAGCAGATCGCAGCAAACGACCTGCCGAAGCTTCCCCCGAAGCTACCCCGCCATGTCAGCGGAGAAGCAGCATGGCTTCCACCGAGTTGCTTCAGCCGGAACATGTCTTGACGGCTCCTGCTAGCTACCCCGTGGATTTTATCACAGAGTCTCAAAATTGCCTTCTGATGACGCAATGGCAGAACTTAAAAGTCAAGGCGGCTGTCGGCCAAGTTTGACCTTCTGAACCCAGCGCAACTTTTCACTATTGTCCGATTCCAGAAGGATATGCTAGGGTGACGGTGGACAAAATAACGGAGGGATTTGAGGACCTCCAGCTTGACCACCCTACCGGTGAAGGGGAGACTCGTCTGGGTTCTGCTCTGAAGACTCCATGCCTATGGAGGAAGGAGTTCATCAAGCTTCCGAACTGGACTCCTCCTCCTTCTCCTCCGGTTAGTCAGGTCACTCCGCCTCCTCCACCTCCTCCTCCTCCGGCGAGTGATGATCAGGGCACTCGACCTCCTTCTCCGGCGCGTGGCGGCACTCCGCCTCCTTCTCCGCCTGCGTCGGCGCGCCCGAGCAGCCAGCAGCCTCCTCCTTCTCCGCCTCGCCAGCAAGGGCGGAAGAGACCCGCCGCCGCCCCGGCTGCTCTGGCGCGTCATAGTCTTTCTACTCCGCCTCATAAGCAAGCACGAAAGAAGACAGACGCCGCAGCCGCTCCATCTGCTTTGGCGTCTAGCAGTACAGCCAGCAGAGGCGGGAGGCAATACAGATACAGTCCTTCTCTCAAGCCTCTAGAGAAGTTACCGTATGAGAGGACCGAGGAGGAAAACGCGAAGATCGTGCAGACCGAAGTGAACGACTTCTTTGAAGGGGTAAAAGCAAAGAGACATCCACCTCCGGAGGTGAAGGTAGATCCGGTGAAAGCAAAGAGCACTATCGATGCCCTGAGGAAACCACCAAAGTCTCCACCGAAAAACAACTTTGAGCGCATTACTGCAAAGACATATCTCGAAGCTAACCGGTCGCGAAATACTGTCAGTGATAAAAGGTTAAAAGAACGAGCAGCTGGGAAAAAAATTGCCCAGCTCGGCGAACAAGCAAAGCAATCGTGCCCCCCGCTCAATGTGTCTAGCGACATCGTCGCTAATGCTCCAGGGACGATACCCGGTTATAACAATCTTGGAGATTACCTGCCTGATGATGTACATTTTGATTTCTTGGAGGTGGACGAACACAGATACGAGTACGGGAAGCCTCTCGTCAAAGATGAAAAATCTCTAACAACGATGATGCGAAGATTCCATAATTGGTACATGAAAACCTACAGAGAGTCTGGGGGGGACGAATACTTTGTATCTGAGTATTAAAGAGGAGCACGACCTCGTTGGAACTGATCTGTTGCCTGTTCCATTTGAGGAGTTCTTCGAGTTCTTCAATCAAAAGGCCCTCGATAAATTAACGGTCTTTTGCTACTGTCTGTAAGTACTATTTTTGTCATTAAGTCTCTATATATAGCTCGTCTCTTTCATTGCATGTATTTATAATTAATTATCCTCACTATATTATGCAGATTGAAGATCGTCGAGTGCAAAAAAACAAGAAATGTATGATATTGGGTTCATTAACACAAATAACATAGATGAAATTCAGGTTAAAAAGCACGTCGAAGAGGCCGAGGCCAACTTGCTACAATCGTTGATCAAAAATCAAAACAAAGATTTAATACTCTTTCCTTACAACTTCAAGTGAGTGTTACTGTCGTGTGCATATTCGGTTTCCCTTATTACTCGAGCGAGGTTATAGTAATGTAATTGATGAGTTATGCATGCGTGCGCAGCTTTCACTATGTTCTTCTAGAGATTAAGCTTGAGCGGGGAGTAGTAAATGTCTTAGACTCGAGACGAAAAGATCCCGAAACCTATGCGGACATGACTAAATTGCTCAACAAGTAAGTTCAATCGATCATTATCGCACCATATCGGCAACTTTTTGTTCATTTCCTGATATCTCAAGTAATAATAATTATTTTCTTTGTCTTGCAGGGTTTGGAAACAGTTCACCGCAGAAGCTCCGGGACTGCCGAAGGAGCTGCGATATACATATTCGAAAGTAAGTACTACTAGCTAGCTAGTTGCGCGCATCTCCCGTTAATTCTATAGCTATACTTTCATCAATGCCATTTATAATGCTTCATTATCAGTTTGATTGACCTCTATTTCTCGCAAAGTGCTTGTGGCAGGAAGAAGGGAATAATTTCTGTGGATACTACGTGTGCGAGTTCATCTACAACGCGACTTTGAAAAATAAGCGGAGCTACTCTAAAAGACAATATGAAGTGCGTAAGCAATAATATTCACAATTTCATTTTATTACACCATGCTTTCTGTTGAGTTTCATTCATATATGTATTAATCCTCTTCTTCAATTTAGACGTGGCAGATGCGGAATGAACTCCTAGAACAAGATCGCATGAAAGCAATTCAAGAGGAATTGACGGTATCCTTTCTTGACCACGTCATCAATAAAGCCGGAGAATACCATGTGGAAGTTAATTTCAAATGCTAGGGGATTGTAAGAGGTCTTACATATTGTATATGTATGTAGCCAGTAGCGTCGGCTAGATAATACGAAAACTTGTTGTTCAACCAATCTCTCGGAGAAGGAGAGGTCAATCGATCACTTCTCTCGGTATGCATGACAAACTTCTGTACTTAATGGTTCCCTTCATTTTCTTACTAGCTAGCGTGTCGAGAGCCTCTCTATGTACAGTACGTAGCGTCGACCAAGCACGGACATAAGAGAGGACACTTCTCTCTATTAATTAGCTAGCTAACATAATATATGAAACACCTAAATTAACCCCCTAAAACCCCCACCCCCCTTAAAAAAACAAAAAACCCAGCCACTGAAATGCTGACGCGTGGATGCCTTTTGGTCCCGGTTGGTGCCACCAACCGGGACCAAAGACTCTCCTGCCTGAGCTCGGCGCACCGGCCACGTGGAGACCCATCTGTCCCAGTTCGTGTTAGAACCGGGACTAAAGGTCTCAGGGCATTAGTAACGACCCTTTAGGCTGTGTTCGCTTCACGGGATTTTGATACTTTTCCATAGGAATGGCCATTCTACGGTTTTATTTCCCTTGGCAGTGTTTGGATCAAAGGAAACAGCTACAATATCCCTATGAAAAGATTCTCTCACAATGGTGGTTCCAAAGAATTGTGTAAATCTGGTCTGATCTTTTTTTTGGGCCGAGGCCCGAGGCAGCCACTATGCAAGCTGAATAAAAAATTACTTCACATGGCGGTGAGAGAAGCTAAACCGGCATACAATTAATAAAATAATATATGTTGTTGCATTGCTAGTACGAACACCTCAGGAAGGTTTCCAATGAGCCGAACACCTCTTCTTTTCTCATTTGTCTGTTTTGGGTCACGTAGGATTGCACTGTACAACCAACTCTGTTCCTCTGATTCAAAAAAAAAAACAACTCTGTTCCTGTACTTTTTTATATTCCTTAGTTTTTCTGACCTGCATACCGAACGGGGCCTTAGTCCCGGTTCAAGAACCGGGACAAAAGGCCCTCACCAACCGGGACTAGTGGGTTTTTTTTTACTAGTGTCGTGAAACTTGTTAGCTCGTTCGTTAAGCTCGTTAAGCTTAACGATCTGAAAACAGTGATTGGCTCTGTTCATTAAGAAGCGAGCTCCAAGCTTAACGAGCCGAACTATCGAAGGCTCATTAAGCTCGCGAGCTACGAGCTTTTGATCTAGCCCTAGTTGCCATTCACTTATTTTTTTTCTCTTTTCTTTCCCAAAACACTATCTCTTCTTCTCAACATCCCTGCAGCCCACAACCCACGTCACGGATTTTGAAAGCTGCAAACAGTGCCCATGAAGGGGGTTACAGCCATAAACGACGAGCTTGGTGGCCGCAAACAGTGAGGATTGTGCGGGACTTTCTTTCTGAGCATCCCGTCTAAGTGGTTTTTGCTACATGCTACAACTAGCATCACAAAAATACTACAACCGACTCCCCCACACTGC
>NW_021224204.1:0-2680 GCF_002162155.2 Triticum dicoccoides
GTTGCAAAAATCACATTTTTTCAACGGGAAAAAGAATGAGTTTTTGAAAAAATGTGATTTTTGCAACCACCTCCAAATCACACAAACTTTCTTGAACATGGTGACCCACATGTGCCAATCATGGCTATGAAAGAAAATTTGGAAAAAGAATTATTTACAATGCCCCCCTGAGGTATAGACCGATGTTTTGACCGGTCAGTGTAGAGGGCATTATAAATTAATAAAAAATTCAAAAAAATATAAAACCTTTGGAACCCACCTTTGTTTATGCAATAGATCATGTGTGCCAAAGTTGAGGTCATTTGGAGGTGGTCGAAAAAATGACCGCATTCTCGAGGGGCCATTTGGTCTAACTTAAGCCCGTTTTTGAAAAAATGACTTGAAGGTCAAAACATTAACTTGTCATATATGCCAAAAAATATGTGTATGGAACGCAAGTGAGCATGTGTATAATTTAGTGTGTGATTTCAAGATCAAATCAATACACAATGGCAATATGCCAAAAAATTGCCCACCTACCAGAGCAGGAGAATTCATACTCCACGGCCTGCATACGACTAGGAACCCTGCGGTGCATGGGCCAGGATACAGGCCCGTGGTGCAGATTATCTCTGCTGCTAGTAGGGCCCACGGGGCAGAAGGGACGAGAGTTAGGCAATGTACTGCCTGCAATTGATAAGAGCTTGAGAGTGGAGTCGCAGCCGGGTATATAAACCGGTGCGGCGCTTCCTCGCTTGGCGAGGTGGGACTAAACTCCCACCACCCAATGGCTGTGCGCTACGATGTGCCCTGCGCGGCTCCGCCTTGGGCCCAATTCGGGTGGGCTGGCCCAGGGCAGCCTTACTTCGCTCGCTGATACGTTTTAAATTTTCTTTGTTTCTTTTCTTGTTTATATTTGTAATATTTAAAATCAAGTCTCTTTTTTTCTATATTATTTCTAACAGTGTTTACTAAAATTTAAAACATATGCCAAATTCTGTTGTGTTTTATTTCATTTGTTTGTACTCTTTTGTATATTGATACTATTTACGCAATATGAACTAAAATGTTGTGTTTTAATTCAATTCTTCATTCCAATATTTCTTATCTTTATTATTTTTTAAATATTTTTAGTTTGTAAGATAAAATGTTCTGTTTTATTTCACTTATTCATTGAAAGATTTGTTCTCTTCTTAATATTTGAAATATTTTCAAAATGTAAGATAATATGTTGTCTTTTATTGCACTTATTCATTCAAATTTTTTCTTCTGTTTTCTATATTCTCCTCTTTTCTTTGTTCTGACAGTTATAAATTTAAATAATGTATGATATATTGTTCTCTCATATTTCACTTTTCATGGTTGTATTTCCTAATTATAAATTTTATTTTCTATTTCATACTTGAAATATTATTAAATCAAATATAGTTGGGACAATCGCATGTATGCCTCCACTTGCACCATGTACTACAAGCTGGTTCTTCTTCTCGGTCTCACCAATTGATACAAATTTTTGTGCACACCCTACGATGACCATAGCAAGCATGCCTGGCAACTACCGTTCATTTCCGACACTCTATGCATCTTACATGCATGTGGTAGCAGAATTCATACACCACGGCCTCATTTTTGTTGAAATCCAATTAATATCCATGTGTATTACATGTAAGTGAGCATGTGTAAAATTTATTAGATGACTTGAAGGTCAAAACATTAACTTGTCATGGTTGCACAAAAAAATTGTGTATTGAATGCAAGTGAGCATGTGTATAATTTAGTGTGTGATTTGAAGATCAATACACATGGCAATATGCCAAAAAAAAGTGCCCATCTACCAAACCAGGAGAATTCATACTCCACGGCCTGCATACGACTAGGAACCCTGCGTTGCATGGGCTAGGATGCAGGCACGTGGTGCATATTATCTCTGCTGCTAGTAGGCCCCACGGGGCAGAGGGGACAAGAGTTAGGCAATGTACTGCCTGCAATTGATAGGAGCTTGAGAGGGGAGTCGCAGCTGGGTATATAAACCGGTGCAGCGCTCCCTCGCTTGGCGAGGTGGGACTAAACTCCCACCACCCAACGGCTGTGCGCTGCGATGTGCCCTGCGCGGCTCCGCCTTGGGCCCAATTCGGGCGGGCTGGCCCAGGGCAGCCTTACTCCGCTCGCTGATACGTTTTAAATTTTCTTTGTTTCTTTTCTTGTTTATATTTGTAATATTTAAAATCAAGTCTCTTTTTTTCTATATTATTTCTAACAGTGTTTACTAAAATTTAAAAAATATGTCAAATTCTGTTGTGTTTTATTTCACTTGTTCGTTCTATTTTGTATATTGATAATATTTACGAAATATAAACTAAAATGGTGTGTTTCATTTTAATTGTTAATTCTAATATTTCTTATCTTTATTATTTTTGAAATATTTTTAATTTGTAAGATAAAATGTTCTGTTTTATTTCACTTCTTCATTCTAATATTTGTTCTCTTCTTTATATTCGAAATATTTCCAAAATGTAATTGATAATATGTTAAGTTCTATTGCACTTCTTCATTATTTCAATTCTTCATTCCAAATTATAAATTTTATTTTCTGTTTGAAACTTCAAATATTATTAAATCAATTGTAGTTGGGACAGTCGCATGCATACCTCCACATGCACCATGTACTAGGAGCAGATTTATCTTCTCGGTCTCACCAATT
>NW_021224205.1:0-1331 GCF_002162155.2 Triticum dicoccoides
TCGTTATCGGCAAGTCTCTTTACTCATTCCGTAATACATCATCTCGTAACTAACTCCTTAGTTATTTTGCTTGCAAGCTTCTTGTGATGTGCATTACTGAGAGGGCCCAGAGATACCTGTCCAATACACGGAGTGAAAAATCCTAATCTCGATCCATGCCAACTCAACAGACACCTTCGAAGATACCTATAGAGCATCTTTATGATCACCCAGTTACGTTGTGACGTTTGATAGCACACAAGGTATTCCTCCGATATCCGGGAGTTGCATGATCTCATAGTCGAAGGAATATGTATTTGACATTAAGAAAGCAATAGCAATAAACTGAATGATCATATGCTATGGTAATAGATTTGTCTTGTCCATCACATCATTCTCCTAATGATGTGATCCCATTATCAAATGACAACTCATTTCTATGGTTAGGAAAACTTGACCATAATTGATCAACGAGCTACTCTAGTAGAGGCTCACTAGGGACACGATATTTGTTTATGTATCCAGACATGTATTTAAGTTTCCGGTCAATACAATTCTGGCATGAACAATAAACCTTTATCATGATTTAAGGAAATATAATAATAACCATTTTATTATTGCCTCTAGGGCATATTTGCATCACACCCAAGACGTCTGAGGAATAACCTGGGCTTCAGGTGTACTAGGCCTAGCCCCCGGTGTATCTTGCGGCATGCAGAACAGACGAGTGAGCTCATAGTTGTAGTGCAAGCGGCTTGCATGTCTCCTCTGATGAACCACATCTGAAGCATCTCAACATAAACCCAATTGCCAGGCTGCCACATTGAGTCGCTCAGTCTCGTTATGGATGTGGGCCTGCACTTTAGCCATCTGGGTGGTTTCGGCATTGATATCCTATTGAACTTTAACAATCTGCTTGTGAAGTTTTGTCACCTCGGCGTTACACTCTTCTTGGTTTTTCGCAGTCACCGGGGTCTCCAGGAGTGCTGCCAAGGCGTCCATCAACTCACCCAAGACTTGAGTTGGTGTTTTGTTTGAGCTGGCCGCGCCCAGAGCCAGGGCTGAAGCCCCGGTCCCTGTCACCGCACCAGCCACCATGGAGTTGAGGGCCGCAACGACGCCCACCATGAAAACGACGGCTCGACAAGGCGACTCACAGATAACTGAAGACGATTCATCATCAGAGCAGCCCCCAAGTCTCCCATCATAAAGCAGGCGGATTGAATCGGTATCGCCGACTGAGGACTTGACATCTGAGTACGCAAGGGCATCGCCACCAGACGTAGAGTTATCCATGAGGTTGACTCCTTGATTGAAGCCAACAAAGACATGGTTCCGGCTGGCTTGAATCC
>NW_021224206.1:0-1192 GCF_002162155.2 Triticum dicoccoides
CAAATATGCCCTAGAGACAATAATTAAAGGATTATTATTATATTTCCTTATTGATGATAATTGTCTTTTATTCATGCTATAATTGTATTATCCAGAAATCGTAATACTCGTGTGAATACTTAGACCACAACATGTCCCTAGTGAGCCTCTAGTTGACTAGCTCGTTGATCAGCAGATAGTCATGGTTTCCTAACTATGGACATTGGATGTCATTGATAACGGGATCAAATCATTAGGAGAATGATGTGATGGACAAGACCCAATCCTAAGCATAGCACAAAGATCGTATAGTTCGTTTGCTAGAGCTTTTCCAATGTCAAGTATCTTTTCGTTAGACCATGAGATCGTGTAACTTCCGGATACCGTAGGAGTGCTTTGGGTGTACCAAACGTCACAACGTAACTGGGTGACTATAAAGGTGCACTACAGGTATCTCCGAAAGTATCTGTTGGGTTGACACGGATCGAGACTGGGATTTGTCACTCCGTATGACGGAGAGGTATCTCTGGGCCCACTCGGTAATGCATCATCATAATGAGCTCAAAGTGACCAAGTGTCTGGTCACGGGATCATGCATTACAGTACGAGTAAAGTGACTTGCCGGTAACGAGATTGAACGAGGTATTGGGATACCGACGATCGAATCTTGGGCAAGTAACGTACCGATTGACAAAGGGAATTGTATACGGGGTTGCTTAAATCCTCGACATTGTGGTTCATCCGATCAGATCATCGAGGAGCATGTGGGAGCTAACATGGGTATCCAGATCCCGCTGTTGGTTATTGACCGGAGAGCCGTCTCGGTCATGTCTACATGTCTCCCGAACCCGTATGGTCTACAAACTTAAGGTTCGGTGACGCTAGGGTTGTATGAATATGAGTATGCAGCAAACCGAAAGTTGTTCGGAGTCCCGGATGAGATCCCGGATGTCACGAGGAGTTCCGGAAGGGTCCGGAGGTAAAGAATTATATATAGGAAGTGTTGTTTCGGCCATCGGGAAAGTTTTGGGGTCAACCGGTATTGTACCGGGACCACCGGAAGGGTCCCGGGGATCCACCGGATGGGGCCACCTATCTCGGAGGGCCCCGTGGGATGAAGTGGGAGGGGAACCAGCCCCTAGTGGGCTGGTGCGCCCCCCCCCCTTGGGCCCCTCCTGCGCCTAGGGTTGGAAACCCTAGGGTGGGGGGGGGG
>NW_021224207.1:0-1813 GCF_002162155.2 Triticum dicoccoides
AAAAAAAACTAAAATTAAAATTTTGCATGTATCTCCATGTAAGATCTTGTGGATATAGCATCGACTGGGACTTGATTAAATCTCAGTCGACTGAGATTTATCAATCCCGAAATAAGAATGTGCCCAGTGTGTGCTACTTTAGAAGTGAGAATTACAAAATTTGAAGGCAGAGGAGTATATTAGATAAAATATTATTCTATGTGGCTCAACACCAATAAAGATGGCTGTATGCATCGATTGATGTAGAGGCCGGATCTTAACCTTCTTTTTCTAAATCTAGAAAAGAAATATGGCTCAACACCAATGTTGCAATTTTCGGTCAACCAGAGGATCGATGCCGTTGAATGCACATGTCACTTCTCTCTTGCAGTGGGCTGAAACCAAGTTTCCGTGTCCCGTGGTCTGTTTGTTCGAACTTTCCCATGCAGTTACGATCCGTACTTCATTTATGTGAACTAACTCCACAAATTCTTTTCCTCAAAAAATAAAAAACCACAAACTCTTCTCTCAAGAAAACTCTACAATTCTTTCTTCACTACTAGCAGAAAGTTTATAGATAGAACAGTAGCACTAGCGCGGTATTATTGATCAGCACTACTGCTACTTAGTGATAGTGCAAGGAAGAAACCAGCGCTACAGGATGTGAAGTAGCACCAGTGCGGGACGGTTGGGCAGCGCCACTGCTAAGTGGTCCCATCGCCATCGGCTGGGGCTACCTGTAGTAGTAGCGGTGGGCCAAAACCAACACTACTGCTAAGATCCATAGCAGTAGCGTGTGTCGGTGGCCCCCACCGCTACCGCTATGTGTGCATGGAGTCAGATTAGTAGTAGCACTAGGCCACCAACATGCGCTATTGCTATGGATCTTAGCAGTAGCGCCCGTGCTCTATCAGTGCTACTGCTACACGTAACAGTCACCTTTTCTCCCACCCTCTATCTCCCTCACTTACTTCTTCCTTTTTCTATCTCTCTTCTCTTCCCATTAATACCTCCTTCCATCATCTCCTCCATTAATGAGCTCCATTAATGGCTTCTTCTCTTCCTCACTTGAATTTATTTGTCTCTCCCTCATTGTCTCTTCCCCACCCATGCCTTTGTCTCACTAGCTAACTTTCCCTCCCTCTCCAATAGTTAGGTAGAGCATACCCTTCCAACTAGAGGGCTGTTTGGTTTTCAGCCACATATTGCCACACTTTGCCACACCTCACCTTAGGAAAGTTTCACCAAGTTAGGTAGCTGTTTGGTTCTAGCCACACCCAAGGCAAAAAAAAAATTTATGATCAGTGAACCCCACATGTCATAGACACAAAAAGTGTGGCAAGATTCCCTTAGCAAGCCAAAGTGTGGCTAACAATTTGAACAACTCAAGATACACAAGTGTGACAGAAATAATGTGGCAACATAAGGCAAACATAGTCACAATTCAAACAACCCCTAGATCTACCATGCTTGCTAGCTAGCTTTCCCTCCCCCTTCCACTACTTCGATCCCTCTAGCTAGCTAACTAGATAGATCTACCGTACTTGTGTGCTCGATCTCTCTCTCGGGACGATAGATGAGTAAAAATTTGTGCTTTGCAAGAATGGAAATATTTGTGTTTGCGCTATGATGGTGAGAATGTGCATGTGTCATGAGTTGCCGCCTATGTGTATTTGTCAGATCGTGCGTGACATGAGTTGCTTACGTTTTGCTGAAATGTCGATTTATTTTCGTTTCAGCGAATTTCAGGCAAACTCTATGTCCTATTTTTATGGAAGGTCATGCCGATTTTTTATGACTTTGATATAGCCATATATATGCATGCATGGTTAAA
>NW_021224208.1:0-2710 GCF_002162155.2 Triticum dicoccoides
GTAATTTAGTTGGCGTGCACGAGCTCTAGTAATTGGTCCAGTATGTATAGCAGCAGGGGCTGTGGGTGTAACAATTGTATTGATGTCCTCATCAGGACGAGTCTCCATCATCTTGGTTTCTACATCAAGAACACCGCCACTCATCATCGACACGGCCGGTAACCTCCATATCATCTTGGTATCGTGGTATCCCTCCTTTGTATATCCCCTTGTGATTGCATTGTTAACCCCTAGCCCATTTTGCGTTACTTGCCTATCGAGACTAGCCATTTGAGTATTGTCGGCAACGTTACTTGTGCACATTAGTGATCATACTTCCCATAGCATACATACCATATCATCGTGGTGCATATATTGATATCATATATTGTGTCACAAGTTTGTTCCCGCATATACACAATTGCTATCTTGGTTTGTGCATTGTGCAAAAGTGGCCATACAGAAAAAAAGAAATAAAGCTTTTAAGCAAAAGAAAAAGAGCAAAGAAGCTTGTAAGCAAGTGCCATAGCATCATAACACATTGCATTAAGATTGTCATATCCGATCATCTTGGATCATCTTGTGAGAAACACCGGGAACCATACACACATAGCATACTTGGGATAGAAGTTTATCCATTTTGCATCTTATAGGTTGTGCACAAGTGTCGTATCCGCCTATTGAGCAATCGTGCTAGCGTCTCTCTTGAGTTGTGCAACACGAGCATTTCCGTGGATTCCACATTTTGTGCTCATTCCATGGTTGCACGACCCCATTTATCTATCTGTGTGTGTGTTTCCGTGTGCCACATATTGCTATTGGTCTACTTGTTTCGCTTGCGAATTTGTGAATCTCTTTCAACATTATTGACTCTTGCTAACATTTTGCATTAAATTTTTGTGCCACTATCCTCACCGAGCTCCACCAAAAGCTTTACTTGTGTAGGTGTGAGAACCGACAAGGATTGGTACCAATAGTGCTATTTCATTGTTCGCATTTGAGTGAACTTGATTCATTGTCAACATCAGTCAAGGTACATTGGTATAAGTTCTTCTCTTTCTCCCACTCATATTTTCTCGAGTCTTGTGATGGATAGGCAAGGCATTTCCTCTCCGGTCCTCGACAACAACGACAGCGTGAACAACTACATCACCAAAGCGTCTATCCTCGATCTACAACGACAAGTGCAAGGCGCACAATCAAGATTGCGAGAGCATATCGAGAAGAAGCTTGCCGCACATAAAGAGGAGCAAGATGCAAGGATGGAGGAGATTAGAGCCTTGATCAAGTGTACTTCCCCTTCATCATCTTCAAGGCGGCGACATTCAAGCCACAAGTCTTTGGAGCGCAAACAAGATGCAAGCGCAAGTCGTCCAAGTCAACAACTACATGGCGACCACCATCACGTTCGTGATCAACATCGTCATGAAGGGCAAGTCACCTCCAAGCATCATGTGTACGAAGACGACGAACGCCTTCAAGCTCAAGCGCGACAACGACACCATCATCATGAAGATGCTCCACAAGCGCAAATGCACAAGTCCCAACACGCCAAGTCCAAGCTTCATGAGCACAAAAGAAGACCGCGAGACGACCAACACCAAGACGGTGCTACGACTACAACAACCACTTCGGCATCTTCGCCAAGTGCTATCAAGGCATCTTCGCCTTTGGACGTACGACATCTTCGCCTACTTCCCATGAGTACGCCTACAACAACTTCATCAAGTCCAAGGCGACCACCTATAAGCGAGGGTGACACTTCCATCTTCGGAAGCCCCCCAAGGAAGATGGCCGAGCATGGGAAATTCCCTTTGGTCATGGAGACGAGCTATGAGGTGCCACATCATATGGGCCTCCCACACCAAGACAGTGACAAGACGGTCGAGCAAGGGCCATCCCCTTCGACCACGGCGATGAGCGCGAACCTCTTCAACACCATGAAGACGGCGCCCACATTGGACTCCTCCTCCGAGTCAAGATACGCGACCGCGCATGGAGATATTTGCACCTACATCTCTCCGACACCCACATATGTCGAGATGCCCCAAGTGCCATGTGAGGAGAGCCACCACCACATGAGTGACATGAGTGACTCCACCATACATGACGTTGAGAGCATTTCCTATGAGAGGATGAGTGTGCCCACCACTAGCCCCACACATGAGAGCATGCCACACATCCTATGTGAGCTTGAGCGCCATTTGAGTGACTCCACCAACCATATGAGTGAGAGCATCCTTGAGGGAGTGAGTGAGCCACAACACTTAGTGAGTGAGGTAGTTGACACGGCATGGGAGGCCACTATGATTTCTAACGACTTAACCTCTACTTCTAGTGTGTTTTCTTCTTTGGTGCTAGGTCTCCTACATGACGACACGCCTATATGCGACGAGTCCATTCCTCCAATGGGAAAACCGATGGCCATGGTGGACGATGATGCACCCCCACATGGTTCCATCAAGATGAAGATGACAATGATTCGATCTTCAACACCTCACCTACAACACATGAGCGACGCTCCAAAGGTATCATAGGTGATGGTGCTTCTCTTGTCCCACTAGTGGACTCTCTTGACATCGAGTGCTCCCATGATGTTGACCCACCTATTCATATGCTTGATGCTAGTGAGACTTCTCCATGCCTAGACTTACCTATTTATGATGAATATGATGATGAGCATGTTGAGTTGCCTAGTTGTGATGCTATGCTTCATAGGATATCTTGTGAA
>NW_021224209.1:0-569 GCF_002162155.2 Triticum dicoccoides
GATAGGATGTTACAAGGGAAAATCTTCTGGGGGTTTCCCAAGTATGAACATATGAGTATCTCTCGAGTTGAACAAACGAAACACATCGAGAGCAAAGTAAGACGGTGCAATAAGAAGTTTCAAGCGGATAGGCAATCGTTCATTGCCTGAAACAGAGTGTGAATGGGGTCCAGAGCAACAGGAATAAGTATTGTGTCCGATACCAGAATTGATCACTAGGAAGGTGGCTCGCAAATTACATACGAAGTCAAGCTATAGGAATAACTTTGGCAACAGGGTGTATAGGAGAGTCAGGTTTCGATCCTGTGAAACTGTGGGTTATGGGCCCACCATGTGGTTAAAAGTAGAAAGGTTGGTGACATCTTGCTCGATCATGTAAGCTAGGCATGTCAGAGGAGAGTCTGAGGGTCATGTCGGCAACAACATAGGTACCAAGGGCGAGGGTCGAAGAGAACCACTTTCCTGCTCGTTGAAACGAGGCAGACCAATAGGCAAGGTTCCCGTCCATCGGTGGTTACCGGAATGTCATCAACAATAGTAACAAGGTCTTACTGACAGAGTTGTACATC
>NW_021224210.1:0-586 GCF_002162155.2 Triticum dicoccoides
TCTCTATGAAAGCCCATAAAAGGCCCATCAACATAGAAGTACCTGGCCCAGATTGACCAAACGAAAAGGACTAAACCAAACCAAGAATACATATTCCCTTTTATAGTAGGATAACTCCTTTTTTAATTTAGTAGCCCCAACACATTGAAGCCTATGGATCCTTCCTTTCAATATAGAAATCAACATAGAAGTACCTGGCCCAGATTGACCAAACGAAAAGGACTAAATCAAACCAAGAAAAGGAAACAATCCTTCCTTTAGTTTGCTCATTCGCTTAATTAGTTACATCGAAGATCTAGACAGGAGGTCATGTGTTCAATTCCCACAATGTTGATTTATTTTGACCCAAGTATTTTTCACGGTCTCTATGAGAGCCCGTAAATGGCCCATCAACATAGAAGTACCTGGCCCAGATTGACCAAATGAAAAGGACTAAACCAAACCAAGAATACCTATTCCCTTTAATAGGAGGATAATTCCTTTTTTAATTTAGTAGCCCCAACACATTGAAGCCTATGGATCCTTCCTTTCAATATAGAAATCAACATAGAAGTACCTGGCCCAGATTGACCAAATGAAAAGGACT
>NW_021224211.1:0-453 GCF_002162155.2 Triticum dicoccoides
TGTGGAGATCGCACGTATCCGCGCGTCCATGCCGCGGGCGGCGAGGGAAGGCCCGCGGTACACCCCCGATAGCCCGCTCTGGGAGCCCTACTTCCGGCGTCGTCACGCCGAGCAGCTCGAGGCGACGAACGGCGTCGTGCCCTCCGGCAGGCTCAACTCCGAGGGCCGGCGCCGGCGGTGGGGCGTGCCCGGCCGCACGCTGGAGGCCGTCCTCGAGTACATCAAGGGCGGCAACACGCCGCGCCTCGAGTACCCCGCTCCCCCGTCCTTCTCACGCCGCCATGGGAGCTCCTGGACGCCGAGGCGCATGGAGCGGCCCGGGGCGTCCTCCTCCTCATCCGGCCGCTCGTCGGGCTCTCCCTGCCTCCGCCCCGTCAAGCCGGAGCCCCAGGACACGCCTGTCAGCACGCGCACCCGCAGCTCCGGCGTCCGCATCGGCGACTCCACCCCCCC
>NW_021224212.1:0-996 GCF_002162155.2 Triticum dicoccoides
TTTCTGATTTTGATTTGATGGTAGCCCAACCTCAAATCCATCTTGGAGAAGACTGAGGATCCAGCGAGCTGATCATACAGGTCGTTGATCCTAGGGAGCGGATATTTGTTCTTGATTGTGACCAAATTGACCGGTCGGTAATCTACAACCATCCGGTCTGTACCATCCTTCTTCTTGACGAAGAGGACGGGGCAAGCCCACGGAGATGAACTAGGTCGGATGAAACCCTTTTTCAAGGACTCATCGAGTTGTTTCTTAAGCTCGGCTAGTTCTAGTGGTGCCATCTTATAGGGTCTTCTAGCAATCGGAACGGTTCCTGGAATGAGGTCTATTACGAACTCAACATCCCTGTCAGGTGGAACACCTGGCAATTCCTCTGGGAAGACATCCGGGAAGTCACGGACTACCGGAACGTCCTCAAGGTCTGGCAAAAGGTCTGGCAAAGGGCTGGCGTTAAGAGAATATAATTGTCGCTTGGCTAATCGGGTCAAGACATTGACTATCTTCCCCGAAGGATGAGTGAGTTGAATAGTCCTAGAGAAGCAATCAATTTTGGCATGATGAGCTGACATCCAGTCCATACCCAAAATGATATTAATATCTGAAAATTTGAGAGCTATCAAAGATGCAAGGAAAACAAGTCTGTCGACTTGGATTTCATTTCCATAACTTACCCTGGAGGTCTGCCATCTAGAACCAGGAGTAGAAATTTCCATAGTGGATGGCATGTCACAGAATGCGGTGTTATGCAGACGAGCATAGTTCTCGGATATAAATGAATGAGAGGCTCCTGTATCGAAAAGAACAGATGCCGGGTGGCAATTAACAAGGAGCGTACCGAGAACGACGTTGGGATCCTCTTGAGCTTCTTCGGCAGAGATACAGTTGACATGGCCACGTGTAGCGGTGGCCGGCTTGGCGTGGAACACTTTCCCTGTCGGCTTGCCACGGCCAACAGCTTTAGCAGATTGGTTGGGGTTGGTCTGGGGACACTCA
>NW_021224213.1:0-421 GCF_002162155.2 Triticum dicoccoides
TCTACACGGAGGGGATCTTGCTATGGGTCTGGCCCGGATGTTGCTCCAAAGTGTTCCTATGGGCTGACCTAACACAACCGGGTGGGGAGGTCCACTGGTCAAAGCCCGTCCGTGCAAAGTCAAAGGGCTAGATCCCGTGGTCAAACGCTACAGGGTTAGGCGGGACGGGGGCACTGGGGGTAGCAATGCCATCGGAGCATCGCACCGGGCCCTCATACATGCAGGGTGGTGTGGTGGCATGTCCGAAGAGGCGGGACGCGTCTCCGGTGCATGACCCCCCCTCACGGACGGCGATGACACGGTAGTAGATGTTCTGCGGTAATGATGCGGCGTCAATATTACTAAATACTCGGAGTGCGATAAAATCATGAGTTTTTTGCACGACGTGGGCACATGTGCTATAGGAAGGATGGTATTTTTT
>NW_021224214.1:0-1085 GCF_002162155.2 Triticum dicoccoides
TAGGTCTGGTTATCTCCTTCTCGGAAATTAGCTTTCTCGAAAATAATAATAACAACTATGAACCCACTATCATCATGGTATAACTCTATATAAAGGCCGAACCTACCAACATCAAGTAACTGAGGAACAAAGCAGAAATGTCGACGACATTCTTGCTGCCTACGCTGCTTCTTGCGGCACTTGCGGCCACCGCGACGAGCCTCACCTTGAAGCCGGGCTGCCGGCCAAGCTGTGGCGGCGTCGACGTTCCCTACCCTTTTGGCATCGGCCAAGGCTGCTTCCTCCCCGGCTTCGAGATCGTCTGCGACAACAGCAGGCCTATCCTAGGGAACACCGAGCAGGCTATAGAGGTGTTCGTGCTCAGCTTGTCCGTGACCCCGCGACCAGAGGCACGGGTGATGGTGCCCATAACGTGGCAGTGCTTCAACTCCTCCGGCGACGCTATCAAGTGGAGCATCAGCACCGTAAACTACAATCGGGCCGGTGTGTACCGCATCTCCAACAATCACAACGAGCTCGTCGTTCTAGGCTGCAACACCTTCGTCTACACCAACGGTGGGCCGCGCGGTCGCTCCACCTACACCTACTACACGGGCTGCGCCGCTTACTGCGACAACGCCCAGAGTGCGCGTGATGGCGACTGTACCGGAGTCGGCTGCTGCCATGTTGACATCCCACCGGGCCTTTCCGACAACAAGATGCGGTTCTCGGGGGATCCGGATTGGAAGAACCCGGGCATGCCGTTCAGCCTTTGCGACTATGCCTTCATCGTGGAGAAGGGCAACTACACGTTCCAGAAGGCTGACCTCAAAATGGACCTCGAGACCAGCAAGCCGCTGCGGCTAGACTGGGCCATCCGCGTCAACAACGGCAGCTCCCTGTCGTGCGCCGAGGCGCCCAGCATGCCGGGGTACATGTGCGTCAGCCAACACAGCGAGTGTGTCGACTCCACCAACGGTCCCGGATATGTGTGCAACTGCACCGAAGGCTACGAGGGCAACCCGTATCTTCACAAGGGATGTACAAGTAAGTTTCTGTTCCATCCTTAGGGAAATATGTTAAAAGTGCTGAATCCTTACTCCCTC
>NW_021224215.1:0-715 GCF_002162155.2 Triticum dicoccoides
GCCAAGAATTATAATATTGGTGAACTCGTTCTACGTCTACCGAAGAAGAAAAAGGACAAACTCAAGCCCAAGTGGGAGGGTCCCTTCATCAGTGATAAGTTTCTCACCAGAGGAGCGTACCGCCTGTGTGATGCATCAGATAATCGCCTCGAGCCGAACCAATGGAACGCGGCCAGACTCCGAAGATTCTATGCCTAGTGCTGAACTCTTTGTTCGTCTCCTTACCTTTCTTTTCCTTCCTATTATATATTTTTTAGCTCTCTTTTTGCTTTTTCTTTTATAGCTTTAAAGCTTTCGTGTGGCTAGACCGCACACTTACGACGCACTCATCTTCAAGTATGTACGTCCATTATACCTGGGGGCTTCTTATACAGAACCTTATTATAATTATTTTCCGAGCATCAAGCTCACTACATATGTGTCTTTTCTCCGTATGTACCTTTTCTCCGCCATCATATGCATCGATATGACTTAAGTTTTGGCCAAGCTGGGTTACCTGGCTCATGTGCTTATGCCCTACGTTCCCATTAGTTCGGCTAGGGCATAAAGGGAGCACCTCTGTGATTGTTACTCCTGGGTCATCCAGATGTGTACCTCAGACTGGAGAAGCCGAAAGTTAGAGTTCTTAAGGGAATATTTTGTTGGTGGATTAAAGATGTTTTTCACTCATTACAATATGAACCCCCAGATGTTACATATACTGCGACTTTTTAAT
>NW_021224216.1:0-672 GCF_002162155.2 Triticum dicoccoides
ACGAGCTTCCGTCGGTTCTATGGGGATTGAGGACTACCCCGAATCGGTCGACTGGAAGAACTCCGTTCTTTCTGGTTTACGGAGCGGAAGCAGTCCTGCCGAGTGATCTACTTCACAATGCACCCCGAGTCGAGCTTTATACCAAAGATGAAGCAGAACAAGCCCGGCAAGACGCTGTCGACCTCCTGGAAGAAGAAAGAGAAATGGCTATGATCCGATCGACCATTTATCAGCAAGACTTGCATCGATTCCATGCCAGAAATGTGAAGAGTCGAGCCCTCCAAGAAGGAGATTTGGTCCTCCGAGTGGATCAACAGAAACCACACAAGCTCGCTCCTACTTGGGAAGGTCCCTTCATCGTCACCAGAGTCCTCCACAATGGAGCGTATCACCTTTACAATGTCGATCGCCAGATCAATGAGCCACGAGCTTGGAATGCAGAACTGCTCCGCCCCTTTCACACTTGAATTCTCACTCGGATGAGATGTAATAAGAAAAACTTTTGTAGTCTATTTATCAAAGACAAGAGTGTTACAAATTTTCCTATAATTGTTGTTGCTTTTGTTTGCGTGTGAAATCCCCCAGTGGGTAGCTTAGCTGCGAATCCGTTTCGCCTAAGTTTGTAAAAAAATCCTACTGAGTGGCGAGCCAGACTCCCACTCGGAGGCTTAG
>NW_021224217.1:0-409 GCF_002162155.2 Triticum dicoccoides
GTACCTTTTATTTATCACCTAATTTCAGAGTCTGCACATACATAATTTGTATTTTGTGTCACAAGATGAACCTAAAGAACTCACTAAGAAAATACTCAAATTAACAGATCAAGTGAATCATGGAGAAATCATGTAGAATTGCAGTCAAACAAATCCAAAGCAATTCAAGTATATATGTAGATAATAAGAGCTCATGTACATGCAAACCTTTCCCTCCCATAAGTAAGTTTGCAAGCTGAAGATCAAAATTCAATTACCTTAGTTGGTAAAACAGAAAGCGATAGGAACCATGAGCAGTCCTTGGCATACTATCAGAATTATCGGTCCTGGAAAGAGCAACATACTATCAGCATGAATACATAATCTTGTGAAGTGGACAAGGAAAACATGGCTAAATAAGCGTCTTGGG
>NW_021224218.1:0-1629 GCF_002162155.2 Triticum dicoccoides
AAGCTCATTAGAGCTACGTCGTGATATAGCCCAGTACAGAGGCACCGCACACCCACTATGCTTCACAGACGAAGTAATGGATCATCAAATCCCCGAGGGTTTCAAACCCGTAAACATCAAATCATATGATAGCACTACAGATCCTGCGGTATGGATCGAGGATTATCTCCTTCATATCCACATGGCCCGCGGTGATGATCTCCACGCCATCAAATACCTCCCACTCAAGCTTAAAGGACCAGCTCGGCATTGGCTTAACAGCTTGCCAGCAGGATCAATCGGTTGTTGGGAGGACCTGGAAGCCGCATTCCTCGACAATTTCCAGGGCACTTATGTGCGACCACCAGACGTCGATGACCTAAGCCACGTAATTCAGTAGTCAGAGGAATCGGCCAGGCAATTTTGGACACGGTTCTTAACAAAGAAAAATCAAATAGTCGACTGTCCGGACACAGAGGCCCTAGCAGCCTTCAAGCACAATATCCGTGACGAGTGGCTTGCCCGACACCTTGGACAGGAAAAGCCGAAATCTATGGCAGCACTCACGACACTCATGACCCGCTTTTGCGCGGGAGAAGACAGCTGGCTCGCTCGTAGCAACAATATGACCAAGAACCCTGGTAATTCGGATACCAGGGACAGTAGTGGCAGGTCGCGTCGCAACAAGCAGAAGCACCGCATTAACGGCGAAAATGCTGAGGATACGACAGTTAATGCTGGATTCAGAGGCTATAAATCCGGTCAGCGGAAAAAGCCATTCAAAAGAAATCCTAGGGGCCCGTCCAGTTTGGACCGAATACTTGACCGCTTATGCCAGATACACGGCACCCCCAAAAAGCCGGCCAATCACACCAACAGGGATTGTTGGGTGTTCAAGCAGGCAGGCAAGTTAAATGCCGAAAATACAGACAAGGGGCTGCATAGCGATGACGACGAAGAGCCCCGGCCGCCGAACAACAGTGGATAGAAGGGTTTTCCCCCACAAGTGCGGACGGTGAACATGATATATGCAACCTACATCCCCAAGAGGGAGCGGAAGCGCGCGTTAAGGGACGTATACGCGGTAGAGCCAGTCGCCCCAAAGTTCAACCCATGGTCCTCCTGCCCGATCACCTTTGATGGAAGGGACCATCCCACTAGCACCCGTCATGGCGGATTCGCCGCATTGGTTCTAGACCCAATCATTGACGGATTTCATCTCACTAGAGTCCTTATGGACGGCGGCAGCAGCCTGAACCTGCTTTACCAGGATACAGTGCAGAAAATGGGCATAGATCCCTCGAGGATTAAGCCCACCAAAACGACATTTAAAGGCGTAATACCAGGTGTAGAGGCCAACTGTACAGGCTTAGTCACACTTGAAGTGATCTTCGGATCTCCGGATAATTTCCGAAGCGAGGCGTTAATCTTCGACATAGTCCCATTCCGCAGTGGCTATCATGCACTGCTCGGGCGAACCGCATTCGCCAAGTTCAATGCGGTACCGCACTACGCATACCTTAAGCTCAAGATGCCAGGCCCTCGAGGAGTAATTACAGTCAATGGAAACACCGAACGCTCTCTCCGAACGGAGGAGCACACGGCGGCCCTTGCAGCGGAAGTACAAAGCAGCCTCTCCAGGCAGTTCTC
>NW_021224219.1:0-784 GCF_002162155.2 Triticum dicoccoides
AGTTTTGGCCGATTCTGGCCCGTTTCGTGGGCTATTACTCACTCTTTGGGGTCCCGAAGTGATTTCCACGATTAACGAACCCTAGGGTGCTTTTACGTTTCGTTCATCAACACTCGCGGTTTTTGTCGATTCTGACTTTTTTCGTGGACTATTACTCACGGTTTTGGGGTCCCATAGCGATTTCCATAGTTATTGAACCCCAGGATGCGTTTACGTGTCGGTCATCAACAATCGCAGTTTTGGCCGAATCTGGCCCGTTTCGTGGTCTATTACTCACTGTTTGGGGTCCCAGAGTGATTTCCATGATTAACGAACCCTGGGGTGCGTTTACGTGTCGGTCATCAAGACTCCTAGTGTTGGCCGATTCTGACCCTTTTCGTGGACTATTACTCATCATTTTGTGGCCCCAGAGCGATTTCCATAGTTGTTGAACCCTAAGGTGCGCTTACGTGTCGGTCATCAACACTCGCAGTTTTGGCCGATTCTGGCCCGTTTCGTGGGCTATTACTCACTCTTTGGGGTCCCGGAGTGATTTTCATGATTAACGAACCCTGGGGTGCTTTTACGTGTCGGTCATCCACACTCATGTTTTTTGTCTATTCTAACCCATTTCATGGACTATTAGTCATCATTTTGTGGCCCCAAAGCGATTTCCATAGTTGTTAAACCCTAAGGTGCGCTTACGTGTCGGTCATCAACACTCGCAGTTTTGGCCGATTCTGGCCCGTTTCGTGGGCTATTACTCACTGTTTGGGTCCCGGAGTGATTTCCATGATTAACGAAC
>NW_021224220.1:0-544 GCF_002162155.2 Triticum dicoccoides
CCTAGCAGTAGCGCGTATAATGGCCCAGCGCTACTGCTAATCTCCTTAGCTGCAGCGCGCTTACGTGTAAAGCGCTGCTGCTAACGGAAATAAAATAAAGTGAAAAACAAGTAGAAAAGTAAATGAAAATGAAAGAAAAAGAAAAAGGAGAAAGGGAAAAAATAAAATGTAAAGAAAAATAAAAGAAAAAAAGGGAAAAAAGGAGAAAGGAATAGCAGCAGCGGGTTTCAGTAAACGCGCTATAGCTAACTTAGCTATAGGGCGTTTCCGGAAACGCGCTACCGTTACGTTTCACTTAAACAGCGGTTTCCCCCCACCCCACCCCCAGCCACCAATTCTTCCACAAATCGTCCCGCGCCCTCGCCGCCGTCTCCTCACCGCCGCCGCCCGAGGCCGCCCTCAGCCTCACCGCCGCCGCCCCTCGGCCGCCGCGCGCTCTCCCCACGCTGCCCCCGACCCCAGATTCAACACCGGCCCCGCCCCCGACCTCAACGCCGCCCGGGACACCGCCCCCGACCCTGACCTCAACGCCGGCCCAGACGCC
>NW_021224221.1:0-405 GCF_002162155.2 Triticum dicoccoides
TCCACGTTTTCACCCCATTTTAGATGATGTATATGCTTCCTCCCTGCATGACATGTATGGACACATGGGGCCTTCTCTTTTTTAGCAGGCACGCAGCCCTAGTTGTTTTAGTTTTTTTTTCACCTCGCCGTCTCCCCCATGCTATCAGGTGTGGCGTTGGGTGTTATCCGATCGTCCAAAGCATTCCCGCCTAACCAGTAACTGCTTGCTTCTGTATAATTCTTCTATTTTTATTCCTCTTGGTTTACCGGCTGTTGTTCCTCTGGTTACCGGTTGTGCTCTCATCGGGCGCCAGCAGCTGCCTCCGCTGGTCGAGCTCGCTGCTGACCTACTCAGGCAAGCACGCAGCTGCAGAGCTGAGCTGCTGCTCCTGGACTTAAGGTAATTTTAAATTTACCTCATCAT
>NW_021224222.1:0-3185 GCF_002162155.2 Triticum dicoccoides
GGTCTTTCCTAGGCCCATGGATTGACCTTATCAGACCTGCCTGAGCTTCTAGGTCGTGTCGTAGGTCGTAATCATATGATGGCCGTACTGTCTCATTGTTTTTATGACGAGGATGTTCGCCTTTGTCGGCTGTTTGGTCCCATCCTCGAGGGGGCCAGTCTGGCTGGTCTGCCGAAGTGTACCTTGAAGGTAGTGGATTTATGGCCTTGTCATCAAACTCCGGTAATAACAGTCACTTTGGGTAGTGTTTGGTTTGCTGTCTGTGACTATACGCATCCTCGGCATCCAGAATATGATTCCACCTCTCATTGAGGGTGTCCTGTTTGAATTTTAATTTCTCTCGTTGTTTCTTTAGGCTTCGTGCGATGGTGGTCAGCTGCAGCTTGAACCGTTCTTGTTCCAGCGAGTCTTCGGGAACGATGAAGTCTTCGTCTCCCAAGCTGCCTTCCTCCTCAGGAACAGGGGTAGTTTCCGTCTTCAGAGTCATTGAGATACTCCAGATCGAGTGGGTCTTCGGGTTCCTTGTGGACGTTCTGCGGCTACTCGTCAGTGATCGGTTCGCCATGGTCGTATGCGTCAACTAGGGTGTTGATGTCCCCTGATTCCATATTGCTCGTGTGTCTTTTACGAGCCTTGGAGCGACGGCATTGTTTGCGGCGCTTTGGAGGCTCATCAATGTGTTTGTCTTTCTCGGCCGTGTCATTGTCGTCCTTCAGGGTGTCCACCATGTAAACATCATAGGTGGATGTGGCCGTCCAGAGGCCGGTGATGGGATGGGTTGTGGGTCCGATGTCCTCATTCATGTCTTTGGCGTAGTGGTTGGTGAGTGGGACGCAAAATTCCCTGTAGTTTGCCTTAAAGGGATGCTGGTAATCGGAAGAGGCTGACCTCTCTTGGATGGCCAAACCTTGAATTCGGTCGAGCACGTTGTTCAATAGAGAGGGAGCCACATGGCCGGCTTGGAACGGCCGCTCGGGGCCGGCCTTTATTATAGCCGGGCAAGGGGCGATTTGAGATCGGATCAGATTTGGTTTTCCATGACCAAGTCGAGCTTGAGCCTGGCGGCTGGACTTGAGTCCAGATTGGGATGAGGCTTGCAGGACGAACCCTGGTCTGTGGCCTTAGTATTGGAGTTGGGGCTCGAAGTCATAGGGGCGAGGGAAAGTTCGGCCAAGGTTTGATCATGGCTTCCAAGCCTCGACCCGTTATCAGTGGTGAAGGTGGGGAAGGGTTCAGCAGGGATGAGCTCTGACGATCCGGACACCAGTCCGATGGTCGTCGACGGAATTGAAGGAGAGTCCAGGCGATTGAAGGGATTTCCAGGGCGGGCCCGTCGAAGTTCGTTGGGGTGCCCGGGGGTACCACGAAGCCGGCAAAGGCCAAATGGCCTCGGGAGTCACCGATGTATTCCAAGCCTCTTTATCAATGGCATATTTTCTAATGTTCCTAATCTTCAAGTGCACAGCATCCATCTTCAAGGGCATTGCATCCATCCTGGTTCGTAAGTCGGCCGGAACTATAGCTCTGGTATTGCGAAAACCAAAGCCCTATTTTCTACTAGTGTCCCCACGAGCTGTTAAAGGGCCCAATGATATAAAAGGCCTCTTATGGGCCGAAAGACGTCATTGGTCATACATGGGCCGTAAGTGACAACGGGCTAGAATTTATTGGACTTCCCACATGACGCTAGTGTGTCAAATTCGAAAAGGCCATAACGGGCTGTAAATTGACTATACGCGAACAAGACGTTAACAAACTTTTGATGGGCCGGCTTGTTAACTTTTGACCAAGTCAAATGGGCCAACCTTTTTAACCTAAATGGGCCACTGTAGGGATGTGCCACGTGTCGACGTATCATGTGCGCCTCCTGTCCATTAGACAGTTGACATCTGTCCCAACGGGGAGCTGACACGTGGTTCCTTCGGCAAATGAGAAATTTACATGTGGAAAATCGCCATTGGTCATGTCTGTTAGTGGGTTATCGAATTCAAAACCGGACCCTATAGCTTAACGATGATCCGTTACGGTGGATGCCACGTGTCGGTTACCCTTGATGAAAGCACTTCCATTGTGCGGCATTTATCGTCATGGAAGTGGCCACTTCCGTGATGATAATTTGAGTATTGTCATCCAACACAATATGACAGCGCATGTATGACTATCTTGATTCTATCATAAAATCGTCATGGATGTACAGGCATGACAGAAAACGTGACCTACTATGACAAACACACAACATCACCAAAGTGTTTTTTCTTGTAGTGCTAGTGTTTGCCAAATACCTTTGGACTACATATTTTGGAAAGCACACCCTTGGTTTATACATGATACATTAGTGATTAATATGTAATATTATAAATTGGCCAGATTGGAATGAATAGCATCTGTATTCCTCCATTATACCTTTGTTAAAAAAATAGAACGTAGAGGCATATATTGTTTATTTTCCATGTTAAATTCTGATATGTCTTGCATGGTATTTTCTTATGTTTTGTGATACATCAATTCCGTGTGTTTAAATTCTAGGTACCATGTTTTATTCTAAGAGGGTACTCCAATGTAGTTCCATATGTTATGTCAGAATTAGTTGCAATATTATAGTTTAAAATTTACACAGTGATATTGTACTATAACCAATATCTTCTAAAATATTTAGATACATAGCTTTTATTTGTTTATATATTTATATAATAATATTATTTACATGTCACATACATATTTTGGAAACCATGTCTTCCAGCAAAGTGATAACTTATAAAGATTTAGCAGATTTGTTGTACACTTTTGAAATATATTATTCTAAGATATACACACCAAATATGTATATAACACCTGCAAACCTGCGTAGAAAATAACCTAATCACATCCTCATGCATGTTGGATGAATGGCAAATAAATGAGAACCCATTGTTCTATATCGTAAACTAATAGAAGAACTAAAGAAATGTGATAATTATGAATATTACGTGAGTGACCTTGGTGGTATCAATTTGGATATCCCACACAAAGTCGATTTATCATTGGAAATTCTATGTAAAATGAAAACCTAGTTTATATTAACTAATAAGTACTCCCTCTATGGACGTGTACATGTAAAATGGTTATCTATGCGTATGCATTCTTCTAGATCATAGATTTACTAATCAAATATGTGCTATATGTCAGGAAAACTCTGTCATTGGATT
>NW_021224223.1:0-904 GCF_002162155.2 Triticum dicoccoides
CCCTTGGTACCAACGTTGTTGCCAACATAATTGACAGTCTATGCTCTGACCTGCCTTGCTATCATGACCATGCAAAATACTAGCGCCCTTCCTGCTTTTAGCCCACATGGTGGGCCCACAACCCACAGTTCCATAGGATCGAAACCTGACTCTCCTGTTTATCCTTTATTCCGAAGTATCATTTGCTCTTGGCTTTGTGTGTTGTCACGAGCCACCGTCCGAGAGATGATCTTTTCCCGATGCTCTGAACCCCTTTCTCACACTCTGTCCAGGTATCGATCGTTTGCCCATTCGCTTGAAACTTCCTATTGTACCTTCATATTTGCTCTCGATGTTTTCTTAAGTTTCAACTCGAGAGATACTTCTGCCACATTCCCTGAATTGTTCACCAGATAATTAACCCTATAAGGGTCACTTAACCCGAAGTTACTCTTTACTTCACACTTAAATCTCGGGACGAGATTTCTTATAGTGGAGGAGATTTGTAACGCCCCGAGAATCATGCTACAGTAATCCCCTTCTAATGATGCGTTGTCATCATTGTCACTGTTGCTAATCTCACTTTCATTCTATCCCAGTCCAAATCTCAATTTCAAATTAAATTCAAAAATTCTTATTTGTCAAACCTGAAAACTAAAATGTTCAAAGTGTGGCAAATAATCTCTAGATATTTGTCATGTGGAAGCCAACATTTTTGGAATTCCCAAATTGCCCCTGGATTATCTTTTGGTGGTCCAGCAACTTTTATCTTTCCTTATTTAATTTCTAAAAATACCTAGTCACTTCCAAATACCTTGAAACATTTTTTTGGCAGTTTCATAATTCGCAAAGTATTTATGTGGCCTAGTCCCACATTTTACAAAATCCTTTTTGGCAGCCCAAATATTACCATGTTCTTTTTTTT
>NW_021224224.1:0-1111 GCF_002162155.2 Triticum dicoccoides
CGTCGAGTGTTTGTTTTTCAAAACCGCTCTTAGCAAATCTTGAGGACGAGATTTTTCTTAAGGGGGGTAGTGTTGTGACACCCCAAAATTTTAACCTTGTTTTATTAATTAAAATTTTGCCTAGAAACTAAACTTTTATTTTCTGTATTTCCTTCTGATTTCAGAACCACTCTTTTCTTTATTATTATGGAGTTTACCCCAAGTGAAATCTTTTCAATCATTGTTGGACTTATTTTTCCCTCTCAAATAAAACAACTTTTTTTTAACACTGGGATTATTTGCATAATTTTCCCTGATGTCTTATTTCTTGAAAAATTATTTTTTTCTAAGCTTCAAGGCCTCTTTTGCACTACAGCCATTTGATAAATTTATTTAAAAATTCCACCAAAATTTTGAGAGGTCATGTGATGTTTATAAAACACTTTTGTGCAAAACCATATTTCATTCCTTGGATATTTTGAGTTCTACACCTAATTTTCAAATCTGGTCCAGAGGACAGTTTTGCACTACAACCTATTTAAATAATACTTTAAAACTTCTACCAAAATTTTGGGATGTCAGTAGGAGCATATTATTCCATTATATGCAAAAATCCAGGGATGTTCTTTGAAAAAAATTGAGTGTATCAACCTCTTCTTCATTCTGGTCCAACTGGATGGATTGTACTACAGCTATATTTTAACTTGCTCCCTTTGTTGTGATTCCTTTTCCTACTTGTAGCCCTCCCTGCTAGAACCTTAAGTCCAATAGGTTGGACTCATTGGAGCAATTCTAGTACATGCAATCATGCCCTGTTCTTTCTATCCAGAACTGAAGTTTTGCATAACTTGCTCTGGCAAGTTTCTTCTTTTGGCAAACTAACCTCACCACCCTCTCTTGCATCTAAAGAGACCCCACTCTGGAAGATTTGACCACTCCAAGAAATGCCTAGGTGCATGTGGCATTCTGTCGAGCACCCTGTGGGCATGACCAGTTTTGACATGAGTCTTAGCTTACACTATGATCTTGCTTGTCTTGCCTAACCACCTTGTCCAATAGACTTCTAGCTACTCCTAACCTAGGTGTGCTGATTGCCAGCCTCACCCGAGACCTCTAGCATGCCCTGGCATTT
>NW_021224225.1:0-839 GCF_002162155.2 Triticum dicoccoides
GGACCCAGCGTGCATCATTGCTACTAACATCTTTCAACTTAGTTTTCTCTAGGAACATATAAAAACATAGGGAAGCTATAACGCGAGCTATTGTTCTACAACATAATTTGCAAAATACTATCAGGACTAAGTTAATGATAAATTAAAGTTCAATTAATCATATTACTTAAGAACTCCCACTTAGATAGACATCCCTCTAGTCATCTAAATGATCGCTGATCCAAATCAACTAAACCATGCCCGATCATCACGTGAGATGGAGTAGTTTTCAATGGTGAACATCTCTATGTTGATCATATCTACTATATGATTCACACTCGACCTTTCGGTCTCCAGTGTTCTGAGGCCATATCTGCATATGCTAGGCTCGTCAAGTTTAACCCGAGTATTCTGCATGTGCAAAACAGGCTTGCACCCGTTGTATGTGAACGTAGAGCTTATCACACCCGATCATCACATGGTGTCTCGGCATGACGAACTGTTGCAACGGTGCATACTCAGGGAGAACACTTATACCTTGAAATTTAGTAAGGGATCATCTTATAATGCTACCGCCGTACTAAGAAAAATAAGATGCATAAAGGATAAACATCACATGCAATCAAAATATGTGACATGACATAGCCATCATCATCTTGTGCTTATGATCTCCATCACCGAAGCATCGTCGTGATCTCCATCGTCACCGACGCGACACCTTGATCTACATCGTAGCATTGTTGTTGCCTCGCCAACTATTGTTACTACGACTATCGCTACCGCTTAGTGATAAAGTAAAACAATTACATGGCGATTGCATTGCATACAATAAAACAACAACCATATGGCTCCTGCCAGTT
>NW_021224226.1:0-1486 GCF_002162155.2 Triticum dicoccoides
GTCCTCGAAGGCTCCGAGGGGCAGCTAGCGGGAGGGTTCAGAGCGGCGGCCTGGCCATGGCTTGGTGGCCGTGTCGCGGATTGATTGAGGGTTTGGGCGCGGTGGTGTTATTGGGGCTGGGCGATGGGGAAATTTAGGGCTTGGATTGACTGTTCGATTCCGACTCAATTTGCAAGGCAAGCAAAGAAGTTTTTTTTTATTTTGGAACACATAAGATTTGAGAACCGTGTGAAGTATAAGGGGCAAAACAAAGAAGATTTGAGAACCGTGTGAAATATAAGGGGCATGCTACACGAGCCCGCCGATTGATTTTTGAAAGAGATTGATTTGGACGTACGCAAGCCATCTGATCTATGATGTTCACCATGTCATTGGTCTGTACGTGTTCATATTCTCTATTTCCATCGTCGCAATTGCAATAGGACCTTTGCTGTAGAAAGCACCTTCGTCTTGTGGCCATCAATATCGCAATTGCTATGGTATCCATCGTTGACTCATGGTCTAGTCCGTCGCCGATAATAAGACCCTTGTTGCAACAAGAGGACCTTTGTTGCAGAAAGAATCTCCGCTCCTGGATCTAAGACCAGGAGGCGGCTGTTGTTGGGGACCTCTGTCCCCATCGTCCCTGCCAATTGTAAGCATATCCACACCGAGCTCCCGTCCCGAGCGCCATCAACCTCCGCCGCCCGTCGAGCTCGCCGGAGCATCACCCCACACACCCTTCTAGTTCTTCTTCTCCTCTCACTCCTTCTCTCTCACCTTCCTCTCTCATATGCAGATCTCCGAAACCATCCGAGCTCGGCTTCCTACCACGCCTGGCCATGGAGCCACCTTACGCCGGCAACGGGCCTACCGTCCCCTGGTCGGTCTACAACATACCCCTAGTTGGGTTCGAAGGGATTTACAACAAGGACAGTGTTCCAAAAAAAAAAGTATCCTATGGTAGGTTGTTGTGGGTCGTCCGATGAAAAGCGGATCTAACGGCCATAGAGGCGGCATGAAAATAATAATCAGATGAGTAGAGGCATATTCGAAAAATAAACTTTATTAGCTCTAATTTCCCAAAAAGTAACGAAAAGGGCATTTGGATGTCCAACACATATATCACCACCAGCTGTTGCGTACAAATCATCATATATGATCCTACAAAAAAGATCTCCATATATACACGGCCACACTCAATGGTTTTCATTAACACTTAATGGGCGATATGCAGGAGCGAGCTATGCTACAATTTTTTGGTCGGCATTTAATGCATCCTATGCGCAAAATTATCATCCTCGTGACAACATAATTTGACATTAAAAATGTTTGATTTGCCATGGTTAAAAATATGATGTTGGAATTAATTTTAACAGTACTACAACAATATTGTTTTTCCCAAAATTTTGGCCTAGGTGAACCAAAAAATTGGTGTCTTTGAAAACACCAAATCGCATTAGCGCCATAGTGTCAATGTGTTAGGTCATGGAGCCAATCTGTCCTG
>NW_021224227.1:0-907 GCF_002162155.2 Triticum dicoccoides
TATAGTCCAAAACAGTAGATAAAGTAGCATGGAGCAATCAAAAATTATAGATACGTTGGAGACGTATCAGGTATCCCCAAGCTTAATTCCTGCTCGTCCTCGAGTAGGTAAATGATAAAAAAGAATTTTTGATGCGGAGTGATACTTTGGCATAATTTCAATGTAAATCTTCTTAATTGTGGCATGAATATTCAGATCCGAAAGATTCAAGACAAAAGTTCATATTGACATAAGAAATAATAATACTTCAAGCATACTAATCAAGGCAATCATGTCTTCTCAAAATAGCATGGCAAAAGAAAGTTCATCCCTACAAAATCATATAGTTAGGCTATGCTTCATTTCTGTCACACAAAGATGTTCCCAACTTCTATACCCCCAATGACAAGCCAAGCAATTGTTTCATACTTAAATAATCTCAAACTATTTCAACCTTCACGCAATACATGAGCATGAGCCATGGATATAGCACTATGGATGGAATAGAATATGATGATGGGGATTGTGTGGAGAAGACAAAAAAGGAGAAAGTCTCACATTGACGAGGATAATCAACGGGCTATGGAGATGCCCATTAATTGATGTCAACATGAGGAGTAGGGATTGCCATGCAATGAATGCACTAGAGCTATGAATGCTCAACAAAAGAACTAGTGGGTGTGCATCCAACTTGCTTGCTCATGAAGACCTAAGGCATTTGAGGAAGCCCATCGTAGGAATATACAAGCCAAGTGCTATAATGAAAAATTCCCACTAGTATAAAAAGACAACTTATGAGACTCACTATATGAAGGACAAGGTGCTACTTTGAAGCACAATATATGAGACTCACTACATGAAGAACAAGGTGCTACTTTGAAGCACAAGTGTGGAAAAAGAGATAGTAGCATTGACCTTTCTTTTTTTT
>NW_021224228.1:0-917 GCF_002162155.2 Triticum dicoccoides
CTATGCTAGTTTGCTCGCTCTTGCTATGCCAATGCTACGATGCCTACCATTTGCTTGTCAGCCTCCCAAATTGCCATGTCAAACCTCTAACCCACCATGTCCTAGCAAACCGTTGATTGGCTATGTTACCGCTTTGCTTAGCCCCTCTTATAGCGTTGTTAGTTGCAGGTGAAGATTGAAGTTTGTTCCTTGTTGGAACATGGAGATGTTGTTCCTTGTTGGAACATGTTTACTTGTTGGGATATCACAATATATCTTACTTAATTAATGCATCTATATACTTGGTAAAGGGTGGAAGGCTCGGCCTTATGCCTGGTGTTTTGTTCCACTCTTGCCGCCCTAGTTTCCGTCATATCGGTGTTATGTTCCCGGATTTTGCGTTCCTTACACGGTTGGGCTATAATGGGAACCCCTTGACAGTTCGCCTTAAGTAAAGCTCCTCGAGCAATGCCCAACATTGGTTTTACCATTTGCACTAACAACCTACCACCTTCCCTTGGGTTCTGCAGACTCAAGGGTCATCTTTATTCTAACCCCCCCCCCCGGGCCAGTGCTCCTCTGAGTGTTGGTCCGAACTAAGCTGCCTGCGGGGCCACCTCGGGGAAACTTGAGGGTTGGTTTTACTCGTAGCTAGTCTCATCTGAGTGTGCCCTGAGAAAGAGATATGTGCAGCTCCTATCGGGATTTGTCGGCACATTCGGGCGGTGTTGCTGGTTTAGTTTTACCCTGTCGAAATGTCTTGTTGTACCGGGATACCGAGTCTGATCGGAGTGTCTCGGGTGGAGGTCTATTCCTTCGTTGACCGTGAGAGCTTGTCATGGGCTAAGTTGGGACACCCCTGCAGGGTATTATCTTTCGAAAGCCGTGCCCGCGGTTATGTGGCAGATGGGAATTTGTTAATGTCCGGTTGTAGAAAA
>NW_021224229.1:0-2599 GCF_002162155.2 Triticum dicoccoides
CTCTTGCACAATATCCTCGGTACATAAGAGATACATGACAAAGATAGGGGAAATTTTTACGGTACAAATTACTACAGAATTTATTGTGTAGTACTCCCTCTGTTCCAAAATAGATGACCCAACTTTGTAGTGACTTTGTACTAAAATAAGTACAAAGTTGAGTCATCTATTTTGGAACGGAGGGAGTAGTATTAGATTGATCTGTTTTTTTTAAAAGGAGGTTAAAGTTCCCGGCCTCTGCATCAATCGGTGCATGCATCCCTCTTTATTAATTATTCAACCAGGCCTGACAAAAACTTACATCAAGCCACCCGGCGCCACCACTCACACCTACAAACTCGACAATGTGGGGTGCTCTGCCTCCCCATATCTAAAATCAGTGTCATCATTGATCCATCCACATAACGTATCAGAACCTACATCCGGTGCAGCAATTCTAAAGCGTACATGACACATACGGTTTAGAAGGCGCCATCATCATCGTCCCGCTGACCCATCTTCGGGAAAGAGATCCACATTATGCTTGCCAGTCCGGCCACCCGTCGATGCCACCACGGCGCCCAACGGCACCACCTCCCTGTGCGCGAAACGCTAAGCGCATCGCGGTCGCCACCGGTACACCTCAGCACCATGCTGCCAAGTACCACCAGCCCACACAGCTTGAAGTCTCTGGAAGATCTGTCGTGCGTAGCACTTACCGAACAGGCATGACAAAGCGTAGCACCTGTCGACCAGGCTTGGCTTGACATCTCCACCGAAGCTTCGTGCAACACGAACCCACTCCTCTGCATGCCTCTGTCTTCCAGCGCTGCTCCACAGACGATGCTCCATCGAGAGAAACCACACCACAGTGCCGCCATCGTCCAATCTGAAAGATCAGATCCAAGGGTTTCCCCCGGAGCAACACGAGTGGGTTGATAATAGTTACCCCGATGATGCCTTCATTAAGGTAACGACACAGAATGCCGCCATCGGCTCGGTTTTCACCGGCAACTATTCTCCCCGACTCACAGCTGGAACTAGATGACGGATCCCGAGATCCGAACACCCAGCCTCAGACTGACCACCTCCGATGAAAGAGATGACAACCATCGCCGGTTGCACCGGCCAGACCAGATTTGACCGGTGGTGCCACCACCGAGACCACCAGGCCCTCCATGCCACCGCCCCTGATCCGAATGCAGATTGCGCACCACCGCTGCCAAGCCAGCCACCACTTCCGACTGCAACCACCGCTGCCGCCCGAAAGGGCCTGCTGCTGCGCCCGCCGCCCTATAGCCGCCGCCTGAGGGAGGGTCGGCCATTGCCGCCGCCTGCTCCAGCCATCTCCGGGGCGTTGCAAAAACTGGATTGCCCGCGCCACATCACGCCTAGTAGCGTTGCACCACCCCTGAGACGCAGGAGAGAGGAAATCCTCCGCCACCCCCGGCGGCTAGGTTTGTTGGGTATTGCCCGAGTCGCCTAACAGGGGCGACGTGGGGGCAGATCAATATAAGAAATTCATGCCTAATGAACACACGGAAGGTCATTAAATTGGGGGAGAATTTCACTTCCCTGGCCTCTGCACCAACTAGGGATGCATACAACCCTTGAAGTATGAGTATTTGGATTTTTAATCTTGGACAATGGCGTCGCCCCAGTAGCCCACCACCCGACACTGACCATGCCTTGACAGACCTGTGCCGCTCTACCCATGTGTTTGCTCCCTTAGGCCTATGCCGCCACCGCAGTCTGCTAGATTCGGCCATAGCCCGTGTACCCCTCCGCCCATGTCGTCAGCATCCATTGCGGAGGCCGTGCACGACAACTAGTCGGTCAAATGCCAAAACGAAATTACTTGGCGTTGTGTTTTTTTTTTCTTTGACTCATACACAATGGATTCTGATGAGGTGTACTTCTAGGTTGAATTCATGGATTTTCCTTCATTAGATGAGGAAGATGGGTATCAAACGGAGGCGATGATGGCGATTATTGAAGAAATAAAGCGTGTACAGGAGCATGTTCTCAACTTCATGTTGGGATATTAAGCGTTGAATCGGCGCTAGTCATATGGGCATGTTGATCTATACGAAGACGACTTTTCCCCTGATGCGCTATTCTAACACGTCTGGAGACCAAGATTGCATGCACTTAAAATGGAAGAACTGCCCATATACTCAACAAAGGAAATACTAGGGCCATCATAAAATTCCCACCGTCATTATTGAAGCATTTGCATCAAAAGATTTTGGGATTTGACACTCTTTGTATGGCATGCCAGGGTCTCACAAGTCACAGTGACATCAACGTGTTGCAGCGCTCTCCATTGCTTGCAAGGTTTTGTGCAGGCTAAGATCCTACATGTGGGGAGTGGGGGAGGTTAAAGGAAAGAAGGCCTAGCTTGCTTCCTTCCAAAAACTATGGGAGGCATGGGTTTTAGAGACATGAGAACTTATAATCAGGCTCTTCTAGCCAAGCAAGCGTGCACATTGCAGAATCTGGAGAGTCTTGTGGCACGACTACTGATGGAGAAGTAGTACCTCAATGATAACTTGGGTGATACCGTTTTTACAGGGAATGTGTCAGTTGTATGGCACTAGTGCCAGCTGGGGCACTAGGC
>NW_021224230.1:0-477 GCF_002162155.2 Triticum dicoccoides
ACGTCTGCCTCGACTCGCATTACGCTAAGACAAGATGGCAGTGTTGTCACGTGCTCGTCTCGGTGTCCGTCGTTGCTACCGCGACGACGTCCGCCTCGACTCGCGTTACGCTAAACAGGGTTGCAGTGCTGTCACGTGCTCGTCTCGGCCTCCATCGTCGCTACCGCGACGACATCCGCCTCGACTCGCGTTACACTAAGACAGGGTTGCAGTACTGTCACGTGCTCGTCTCGGCGTCTGTCGTCGCTACCGCGACGACGTCCGCCTCGACTCGCGTTACGCTAAGACAGGGTGGCAATGGTGTCACGTGCTCGTCTCGGCGTCCGTCGTCGCTACCGTGACGATGTCTGCCTCGACTCGCGTTATGCTAAGACAGGATGGCACTGGTGTCACGTGCTCGTCTCGGCGTCCGTCATCGCTACCGCGACGATGTCCGCCTCGACTCGCGTTACGCTAACACAGGGTGGCAGTGGTGTC
>NW_021224231.1:0-1010 GCF_002162155.2 Triticum dicoccoides
TCCTCTGAGAGCGACATGAGGCCAGCTGTGTTGGCGTTGTAGTCAGAGAGGAATCCGTCGATGGTGCAGTCCTCCGGGCATGGTTGATGAAACAGTCATCACAAACCATGGCAACAAAGTGTGAAGTTGGGGCGGGCTGGTGGTAATATGTGGGGTCACCACAATGCCCAGCCCGTGATGCCAGGGTTCTGGCGTCGAGCACCAGGGTAGATTGTGTGTCGTCGCCCTCCAAGTCAGAGGTCGGGGCGAGGTCGTCATGTAGCCCGACACATCTGAGTAGCCGTCGGTCTCCCAGGCGATCTGGTTAGGCAGGCATTCATGGACCGCCTGCTGGTATGTTTCCCCGGTATTCTAGAGCATGAACGGCCCTCCTGGGCCAGTGGTCGGTGGCGAAGATGTTGCGTGGGTTGATGAAGAAGGATTGGTGGGACACACATACGGAGGCCATTGTGGTTGCTAATGATGAAGGCCATGGCACCGACATAGACAGTGTAGACAGGGTGGGACAGCCGGTTGATGTTGAGCCAGCCCACCCCTTCAACGGTGAAGGTGAGGGGGGCAAAGGTTAGGATCTCTTAGGACGGGAGGCCACCGGAAGCTAGGGAAGATCCGATCTAGGATTTGTCTCCAGCCGGTGCAGATTTCCGTCAGTACCCTCGGTAGGTAGGGTACCTAGCATGGCTGGAAGTTATAGATAGCATGGCTGGGGAATTTACCCAGGTTCAGGCCTCCATTAGGAGTAATACCATACACCATGCTTTTTGTTGTTTATTGATGGTGGGTATACCTCGTGAGGGATTACAGTCGGATGGATGGGATTCTACCATGAGTTGTTCTAAGCAAGAGTCGATGGAAATGAGAGCGCCCTAGCCTCCCCTTATATACACGGTGGAGGCTAGGGTTTTATATAGAGAGATGCGATCTAGGTCACCGCTGCTATAAACGTGGGGATCAAGGTGATCGCGGGACGCCTATCCCTTCCTCTAGGCTCCTTCATGTCGCTAGATACC
>NW_021224232.1:0-1019 GCF_002162155.2 Triticum dicoccoides
GATATTCCGCAATTCAAAAAGCTTATTTCAGAGTGGGATGTTGCATTTGTCTGTGGATGATGATTTTGTTCTAGTAGTTGGCGTGGAGAGAAACCGTAGGGTCATCCGTGCCCCTATGCCCCATTCTGCCTGTGATGTTCATAATGTTTATCTATCGCAAGGACAATTGCATTTGGCAAAGAAAGGTGCTTCTGAACTATAAATTTGGGCTCTTGAAGATTATACTAGTGAAAAGTGGAGCTTGAAGCACAATGTCAGCCACTTACTGCTGCAAGGAACCGAGTACCCATTGATTATAAATAAGTACTAAGTCATCTCAATCCACCCAGAATACAATTTGTTATTTATTGTACGTAAGAAGAGTCGTCGATTAGCAGCACTAATGTCATATGAAATAGATTTTTGGGAGCTGTGTTTTGTATAATTTTACATGGGGTTGTGGGACTCCTTATCTTCCATATATGTCCCCTTCTTCTCAGATTCATTAGCAGGTGGACACTAGAAATCTAGTTATGTAGTGCGGCTTCACAATTGTATCTCTTTTTTTCCGTAGTGAAACAACTGTTTATCCTTTCTATGAACTTGGTCTTGAACAGTAACTTTAGTGATTTGGATAGACCTATTTGAAGTTATGAACATTCTCATTGGTGATTGAGCACACTCGTGTACCTAAGTTCAAGTGGATAGGTGTTGCAGTTAACAAGATACAACTAAGTTTACTTCTGTTGTGCAGATGTGTGTACTAGCAACCCATGTAGATGTAACACCCTGAACCATGACTACTTTAATCATTTGTTGAAACCTCTATTTGTGTCTTAAATCACTAGTGTAGAATGGTGCTATTAAGACACACCTATCACACACCCTTGGATCGAAGTGTGTGTGATTGAGGCATTGCACATGGTGGAAAAATAAAACTGTGTGCCAAAAAGTGAAATCTGTGTGATAGATTATCATTTGGGGACGATTTTAAAAGGGAAGCCGTGGGCGATAGTGGGCACACCATTCTCTCATCAAAA
>NW_021224233.1:0-1390 GCF_002162155.2 Triticum dicoccoides
GCCGCCTGCAGCCATCCGCCGCGCCGCAGATCCTAGATCAGTCGCGCTACCACACGCTTTGGGGTCCGCCCCATCCTGAAGACGCGCGAGAGAGGAGATCCCCCGCCACCGCCGTCGGCCCCCGGTCTTCCGGCGGCGGCGGAGGAAGAGGAGGACGGAGTTGCCGGCGGCGGCGGCGGCTAGGTTTCTGGCCGCCCGAGTCGCCCTAGGGGGAGGACGACGCGGGGGTCTTTCTCATGCCCCTTTTTTTCCATCTATAAAAAATGAGAGAGAATTTCACTTTCCGGCCTCTACACCAACTAGGGATGCATACGGCCATTTTAGTATCAGTACCAAGATAAACATGGTTCTCAGATTATTTTTTAAGTATAAGAAGCTCGTGATCCACTCCAAGCTGACAACAAAATGCATGCATGTTAGTGATACTCCAACTAGAAAAAAAGACTGATACATTTGTTCCAGCGATACATTGCCTTCATGTTACTTCATTTATGTTAAAAAAAGATGCCCGTATACCTGACAGGCCATATTTCAATCTTCTAGTTTGCACTCTAGTTAATTAAACCACTGTTGATAGAAGGAAAAACGCCACATAAACACAATATATATTACCGCCAGGAAAAACTAAAGAGTAGAGTAATACATTTGATAAGCGAAAGCAACGCGGTTGTGCAAAAGCAAAGCTGGCATTCAGCTTCAATGATGTCCGTCAGTGCCAAGTTGAATATTTCATTCGTGTCCTGTCCAAAAATTAAGGCTCCTCAGAGCAGTGCAACCCAAACCATATATAGCAGAGACGATGAGGTAACTACTACAAGATAATCATATAGCAGTACAAGCTACTAGTCAATTTGGCAAGAGGAGTATTCATATACGTAAGCAGCAAACACAGCCTGCCTAACAGACTTACTCGGTCTCTCAGGAATAATTCCGAACAAAAATTTCGTCATTGGTGATGAACCGAGTGGACCCTTTGCTGTTTGCTCTCGCTGCGACGGGAACGGACAGATATGCCTTTCTCCTTCCTTCGATCTCCCGATATAAGCGCATCGTGTTTGTGTCTATCAAGTTGACCAGCAAACTCCCCGAAGCACTAGCTAGGATTGAATGCCTTGTACGAGTATGGGGACACGGCAGTGTAGGAGCAAATGAAGTAGGGATGGTACTACCTCGTGTACTCAAATGGCAGACCGGACTGTTCCATGGAGCATCCATGCATGAGATCTTCTCCGCATCAGGGCCTCAAGCTCATAGGAGTACTTCCTTGACGATTTCACCAACTGGATTTTGATCAGCATAATTAACCAAGAACTTAATGCCATTTTGTACAAGAGAGGAGGACCGATCTCTAGGATACGTTCTTTACAAAAGGTTTTACAGGGTTTTTTTT
>NW_021224234.1:0-2684 GCF_002162155.2 Triticum dicoccoides
GACAGGTGAGGCCGTGGTAATCGGGATGGATTAGGCAGGTTGCCTCGATCTCCGCGCCACCTTTTTCGCCACGTATTACGCGCGCGACTGTTGCGGGATTTGTTTAGATCGCATGGGCCTACCAGTCAGTCACTCGGGGAATGACCTTATAAAAGGTACCGGACCGGGTCTTCGCACCGCACGCTCCCATTCTCTTTCTTCTTCCTCAGACCTCTCCGCCATGCATGCTTCCGCTCTCTGCGTCGAAACCTCGCCAGAACTCGATCCGCCGCCATGGGAAAAGAGAAGACGGTGGCGCTGGAGCGCGCGAAGAAGGCGACCACGAAGGCGAAGGGCAAGAGGACTAGTCAGGGCGGATCCTCGTCAAGACCCGGCCTGCCGCCGGGCTGGATCCAGGGCGATTGGATCCGCTCGACGATCAGCCAGGATGACCTCGACGACCTAGTGGAGGGGGACTGATCCCCCACAAATTGGCGCGGCTCCCGGGGAACGAGACCGAGCCGCAGCCGCGGGAGGGTGAGTGCGTTCTCCTCGCCACCCACGTTGATCGCGGGTTTTCTCTGCCTCCCCATCCTTTCTTTCGTGGCTTTCTGAACTTCTTCGGGGCTCAACTTCACCACTTCACTCCAAACACCATAGTTTATCTGGCTGCCTTTGTGTCAATGTGTGAAAAATTCTTGGGCTGTCGACCGCACTGGGGTCTCTTCAAACACATCTTCACCTGCTGCTCCCAGTCGGTCAAAAAGGCCAATCTGAGTGATGAGAGGACGCACGTGATTCAGATGTGTGGGGGTCTGGGGATCCAGATGAGGGACAAGAGCACCTTCCCAGCGATGATCCATCCCGACTCGGTCCGGGGCTGGCAGTCGACTTGGTTTTACTGTAAGGACCAACCGACTCTGGGCCAGTCGACTGGACTTCCTCCCTTTTCCCTAGCTCGAATGGAGAAGTCCTCCTCCTTGAAGGTGGTCCCAGAAGACAAGGCGCAGGTCAAGGTGTTGGTCGAGCGGGTCGTCCAACTTGTCCGCGACGGGGTGACTGGGATGGACCTACTGGAGGTCTTTCTCAGTCGACGCATCCAACCGCTTCAGGCCCGTGACCATCCGATGTGGATGTACTCGGGGCTTGAGGACTCCACTCGGATCCACCCGGAGGACGTCAGCGAAGACACCTTGGAGAAGTGGCTGAAGGGAATCACCAGCAACAAAGACAATCCCCGGGGGTCTAGGAGGGTGATTCCATTCGACCACTCGTGCCAGCCGGAACAGGTATGACTCTGCTTTGTCGAGTATCTTCTTGATTCTTTGTGTGACACCTTGTTGATGGTCGACTGAATTTCTTTCGATCGTTGTCCTTTCAGGCCCTCGTTGACATGTACTCGATGCCCAATGGAGTGCAGGGGCAAGACGTCGAGGAAGGAGCAAGCGGGGGCACGAGCGGCGAGTGGCACTCGGATGCCGAGGAGAGCGATGACTCGAGTGATGACAAAGAGGTTGACTCGCCTCCTTGCAGAGAGAGAAGATCCAAGCACGCTCACGACCCGGCGAGCACCCCAGACCTAGCGACCGCGCCGACTGGGCAGTCTTTGAAGCGCCCCCGGACGTGTTCCCCGGCGATGATTGAGAAGGCTCCAAAGCAGCCCAAGGTTGTGCCGCCTCCAGTGCCAAAAGCATCGAAAGCCACCTCCTCCAAACTGCCAAAGGCTTTGCCCAGGATCAAAGTGACCGTCCCTACCATCTCCGGGTAATCATCTGACTTGTTCTTTTCGTCGATTCGAGCAACAGAATGTAACCAACTGGGTGCGGGCTTTGCAGTGCTGCTACATCAGGAACCTCTTCTTACCAGTACCGAGACGAGGAGATGGAAGATGCGGTCACCTCCAACCCAGGTAAAAACTCTTATGATCTTGCTCTTGACTACTCGGTCTATTGAATTCTAGCGGTTCACTTTGGGGTCAACTGATCTTCTCCGCAGCTCCATCCAACGTCATCGATCTCCCAGATGACGATGAAGATGTGGCTCCTAGGCCCAGGAAGAATAAAAAGGTGGCGGCTGGTAAGGCGTCTCAGCAGGGGCCGACGACAACACCAAACGTCCATCAATCTGAAGACGCGGGCGGGGCCTCTGTAACCTTCGCTGTTCCCTTGTCGAGTGAGCGCCCCGCACCATCGACTGTACCGGTGATTCCTTCAGTCGTCCCATCTCACGCCTCGGAGGTCCAAGCTGCTGCACCTGGGTCGTCTGCCCTCTTCTTCACCAGCTACCCTGTCCCGGAAAACCAGTCGGATGCGGCTGCGGAAGCCATCCGTCAGGCTAACGTGATGATGGAGCGGATGAAGACGGTGCACGACAATAGTCAGGCCGCCTGCGACGCCAGCGCTGCTCTCCGGGCCAATGTCCAGGTAAGTAAACTTTCAACTGACCTTGTTCTATCAGGATATGCTACCCGAAATTTTTTCTTCTATACAATCTCCTGTCGTTTGCGTCGAATCAGTGCACCCACTGGGTGTTTTGTTGTCTTTGGTAGTTGTGTTCTTCCACTCAGTCTGGGCGAGTAGGATCTGAACCGGTGGGGGCACGCTAAGTGCACCCACTGGGTGTAGTCACCGAGACCGCAGTCGACTGCTGGCAGTTGACTGGGGTCTGAGTTCTTCCTTCCTTTCTTTTCTTCCACTCGACCCGGG
>NW_021224235.1:0-2713 GCF_002162155.2 Triticum dicoccoides
CCCCCCCCCCTGACCGAGTGCAACAAGCAAGTCTTTGACCGGAAGAGTGTGTCTTCTCCATGCAATACTCAATGGGAGATCCGTTCGTTTGTCTTCTCCATGCCAATCCATGCAATAGGTGTGTTATCTTAGCAAGCAACAGCTAGCAGATAGTAGCCCCTCAAGGGTATGGCCAATGCCCCAGGTTGGACTACTGCCTCAGCACACCATGTCGGTTTTAGATGCTACAGGTCAGCTCAACCAGCTGCCTGCAGAGTGAAACGGGATCTTGAGAGAAACCCGGCTCCTTGTCGATAAAATCAAACTGTAGAGTGTAAAGCAGGAGGAAGATAATCTCACACGAGGGAAGAACACTCAGGATAGGGAGGACCGAATAGACAAAAGCTGAAACAGTAGGTCCTAGAGCGCTATTACCTATCTTGGATGTCGATGGCCTCCAATAGCTGCTCCATATAATTTTATCTAGGTGAAGCCATGGGGCAGCACCATATATACAGCTGCTCCCATAGTACGTGCGCTGAAAAAAGAAAAAGAATAAAAGGTGAAAAGTTTCTCTCCATGCTGTTAATTATAGTCCTATGACATAGCAAGCAGCACGTACTGTGTCATCAAGCAAGAAATGCAAGTGGTTAGTTCTGAGTTGAAGGGAAGTATCTTGGGCTGCCAACTCCGGATGGATGCATGCATAAGGGGAAGTTCCAAATGCTGCAAGCTAGCTTAACAAAAAGGATTATGGCCTGGTGTGATAGTCTATCTCAAGCAGGGATTGAAACTATGATTTAGGCGGTGGCTCAAGGGAATCCCGACGTATATTTTAAACTCCCCTTCTTGGTGTGTGATGACCTCACTAGACTTGTGAGGAATTTTTTGTGGGGCTCTAAAAATGGTAAGAGAATGACTCACTAGAAGGCTTGGGAGAAAATAATTGAACCAAAAGGAAAAGGTGGACTGGGTTTCGCGACTTCCGCATGTTTAATCAAGCACTTCTTCCCTGAAAGGCTTGGTGACTCCTAACCAAACCAGACTCATTGACTGCCATGGTTTTAAAAGCAAGATACTATCCTAGTGGGTCCCTAGTGGACACAGATTTTGCAGGTAACGCCTCACCCACTTGGCATGCTGTGCAATACGGTCTGGAGCTGCTGAAGAAGGGGCTCATCTGGCGTGTCGGCAACGCTGAGAAGGTGGGCATATGGAGAGATCCGTGGCTCCATAGGCTGTCGTCCTACCGGCCCATCACCGTGCGGGGAACTTGCCGTCTACGCTGGGTGTGCGAGCTACTGGATGAGAACGGTCGCTGGAGTATGGAGCTTGTCCAGCGGCACTTCCACCCGGTTGACTCTGCATGCATTCTAATGATTAAGGCCTCACTTCACAGGATGGAGGATGTCTTGGCCTAGGCGCCTAATCCACATGGGAATTTTTTCGTACGAGGTGCATACCGTCTCGCCATCGACAATTCTTCTAGCATCAATGTGGGTGCAACGAGCAGGGCACCTGATGGCACTCGTGCCATCTGGAAGGCGGTGTGGGGGTGCCCTGCTCCCCCTAAGGTACGCATCTTTGCGTGGCCTCTTATAACAAATTCTTTTGGCTACTATGGTGAACAAAAAAAAGCGGAATCTTGAGGTGACTAATACATGTGTTTTATGTGGCTTGGAATCCGAGTATACATCCCACACGATGTGCACATGTCCGTTAGCGAGAATGTTGTGGGAGGCAATGGCAAAGTCTAAGTGCATGCCACGCCTCGAGGACATCACCAACATAGGCACGGAATGGGCGTTGCATCTGCTGAATCGATGCATGGAAGAGCAGCGGTTGTCGGTCATCGTGACGCTATGGAGAAACTGACACATCCGAAATGAAGTGGCACATCAAAAACCGGCACCTGCTATTGAAGCTTCAAGGAGGTTCCTATGCAGCTACATCGATAACCTGTGTTGCATTCATCAACACCCACACGAGGACATCGTGAAAGGAAAAATTATATGTACACAGGGGGCTAGTTGAAACCATATGAAGATGGTGGTCACCACATCTAGCTACACTCGGACTCCAGAACAGTGGACCAAGCCTCCTCAAGGATGGGTGAAGCTCAATGTTGAAGGCGCATGAGAGGAAGAGTTTGGACCATGTGGAGCAGGAATGATCCTCCACGGCCATAATGGGTCAATAATTTTTTCTAACTGTCAGTTCCTCACTACATGTGTTAGTGCTTTGGAAGTAGAGATGGCCGCATGCATGGAAGGGATCACTCTCACCCTAGAGTGGAGTACTATGCGGTTCATTCTAAAAACTAAAAGTAGTGTTGCGGCTAACATGAGCAAGGAGGAGAAGGAGAACAGGTCACCATTCTCTGCTCTCGTCGGTGAAACCAAACGACTCCTTGCTCTGGGCCGGGAGCATGTGATATTGTATGTTAGTAGAGATTAATAAAGTGAGTCCTTACCTAGCTCAGATGGGTCACTCTACCCCTAGAACAATAGGTCCTCGAGAGCAACTACCTATCTTGGATGCCGATAGCCTCCAATAGCTGCCACATACAATTTTATCTAGGTGAAGCCATGGGGCAGCACCATACAACTACTCCCATAGTCCATGCGCTCAAAAAAAGAAAAGGAAGATGCAAAAGTTTCTCTCCAGGCTGTTAATTATAGTCATATGACATAGCAAGCAGCACACACTGTGTCTAAGATGGCTCTCTCTCTCT
>NW_021224236.1:0-2075 GCF_002162155.2 Triticum dicoccoides
ACCTTCGTCCTTTCTCTCTATTCTGCCGAGGTCGAGCTTTAAGTCTTAACTTCGTACCTTACAACTCAGGCAAGAACTCCTTCTTTGACTGGTCCATCTTGAACACCTTCAAGATCATGTCAAGGTATGTGCTCATTTGAAAGTATTATTAAGCATTTTGATCTATCCTTATAGATCTTGATGCTCAATGTTCAAGTAGCTTAATCCAGGCTTTCATTGAAAAACACTTTCAAAATAACCCTATATGCTTTCCAGAAATTCTACGTCATTTCTGATCAACAATATGTCAACAACATATACTCATCAGAAATTCTATAGTGCTCCCACTCACTTCTTTGGAAATACAAGTTTCTCATAAACTTTGTACAAACCCAAAATCTTTGATCATCATCAAAGCATACATTCCAACTCCGAGATGCTCACTACAGTCCTTAGAAGGATTGCTGGAGCTTTGCATACTTATTAGCATCTTTCGGGATTGACAAAACATTCCGGTTGTATCACATACAACCTTTCTTCAAGAAAATCGTCGAGGAAACAATGTTTTGACATCCTATCTGCAAGATTTCATAAATAATGCAGTAATCGCTAATATAATTCCAACAGACTCTTAGCATCACTACGAGTGAGAAAATCTCATCGTAGTCAACTCCTTGAACTTGTCGGAAAACATCTTAACGACAAGTCGAGCTTTCTTAATGGTGACATTTACCATCATTGTCCGTCTTCCTTTTGAAATCCATCTGTACTCATACATGGATCCTCTCTCGGATTTTATGGCTCCTAACCATTTGTCGGAATTTGGGCCCACCATCGCTTCTCCATAGCTCGTAGGTTCATTGTTGTCTAGCAACATGACCTTCAAGACAGGATCACCGTACCACTCCGAAGTAGTACGTGTCCTTGTCGTCCTACGAGGTTCGGTAGTGACTTGATCCGAAGCTTCATGATCACTATCATAAGCTTCCACTTCAATTCGTGTAGGTGCCATAGGAACAACTTCCTGTGCCCTGCCACACACTAGTTGAAGAGATGGTTCAATAACCTCATCAAGTCTCCACCATCCTCCCACTCAATTCTTTCGAGAGAAACTTTTTCTCGAGAAAGGACCCGATTCTATAAACAATCCTTTATTGCTTTCGGATCTGAGACAGGAGGCATACCCAACTGTTTTTGGGTTGTCCTATGAAGATGTATTTATCCGCTTTGGGTTCGAGCTTATTAAGCTGAAACTTTTTCACATAAGCGTCGCAGCCCCAAACCTTTAAGAAACGACAACTTAGGTTTCTCTAAACCGGTGTCATCTCAACGGAATTACGTGGTACCCTATTTAAAGTGAATGTGGTTGTCTCTAATGCCTAACCCATGGACAATAGTGGTAATTCGATAAGAGACATCATGGTACGCACCATATCCAATAGGGTGCAACTATGATGTTCGGACACACCATCACACTATGGTGTTCCAGGCGGTGTTAATTGCGAAACAATTTCCACAATGTCTTAATTGTGTGCCAAAACTCGTAACTCAGATATTCATCTCTATGATCATATCACAGAAATTTTATCCTCTTGTCACAATGATCTGCTACTTCACTCTGAAATTTCTTGAACCATTCAATAATTCAGACTTGTGTTTCATCAAGTAAATATTCTCAACATCTACTCGAATCATCTGTGAAGTAAGAATATAACGATATTCACTGCATGCCTCAGCACTCATTGGACTGCACACATCAAAATGTGTTGCTTCCAACAAGTTGCTATCTTGTTCCATCTTACTGAAACCGAGGCTTTTCAGTCATCTTGCCCATGTGGTATGATTTGCATATCTCAAGTGATTCAAAATCAAGTGAGTCCGAACGATCCATTTGCATGGAGTTTCTTCATGCATATACACCAATAGACATGGTTCGCATGTCTCAAACTTTTCAAAAACGAGTGAGTCCAAAGATCCATCAACATGGAGCTTCTTCATGCGTTTTATACCATTATGACTTACATGGCAGTGCCACAAGTAAGTGGTACTATCATTACTATCTTATATCTTTTGGCATGAAAATGTGTATCACTACG
>NW_021224237.1:0-637 GCF_002162155.2 Triticum dicoccoides
AAACACACAAGAATATGATCCTACAGACTACGAACAAGTGGTGGTGGTGGGTGTCACAAATCCGTCAAGCAAATCTCAAATTCTTACCAGTTCTTACCCAGCAGCAGGCGGTGATCGGCAACCGTTGTAGTCAAAAACTCTCAAAGCTTCGATAGAGCGATTACCAGGGAGAGTCAAACGCACGACGTAGATGTATGTGGAGCTGGGAAGGCTTATAATATGGTAGCAAAAAGGGTCAGCAATAATCAATTCAGAGATGCAAAGTTGAATAAACGCTCAACGACGGTACTGTGCTGGTCCTAGGCTAGACTGTGCTAGAGACGCGAGCCTAGAACACTAACAAAATCACGGCGCGGCACGTAAACAAGGGAAAAGCACACTGAATTTTTTTTTTCGCTCTTTTTTTTTGCGCTCTTTTTTTTTTTGCGCTGCTTTTTTTTTTGCGAAAAATTACTATAATGGCGAGTGTCTCAAAACTCTTCCTAGCTCAAACTGACAGGATGGGCACGAAATTTTTTCGACCAAATTTTTTTTTTCGACTGCCCGGACCCAAAAACTGGAAACGGGTCAAAAAAAACTTCCTATAATGGCACCTGTCTCAAAACACTCAGAAACACCTAAAAATAGGATAGCCAGA
>NW_021224238.1:0-1686 GCF_002162155.2 Triticum dicoccoides
TACTCGTGTAACTCGTTAGGCTCGATATAATAGATCAGCCACTCCCAATACAAAGAAAGATCAGCCACTAAACAGCCTATGTCCTAGGCGCACAACCCAAGGCCGAGCAGTTGAAGGCCTATAGCCTCCTAGGAGACTCACGCGTTACAAGAAAATTACAATTGTATAGTGATATATATGTTTAATATATACATAATCATTTTTATTATATTTGAGGGCTTTATGTTTATATCTTAAACAAGCTTAACAAGCTAAACGAGCCAGCTCGCGAGTTATACAAGTCGAGCCAATCTTGGGTTTGAGCTCGTTATAGTAACGAGTCGAGTCGAGCTAGCTCGTTAACGAAACGAGCTCTAGCGAGTCGAGCCGAGCTGGCTCGGCTCGGCTCGAATTCCAGCCCTACACGTGGCTCTCCTTCCCTCCCCGTTGTCATCAGGTCCAAGCTGCCTACAGAGACTATTTGCACCGCGAGCACGCTCAACGGGAGGCGAGCCCGAGGCTGCTGGACGACGGCAATCACGCCGATGCATGATATGGATTCTGCATGCAACAATTAATTAAAGGAAATGTATACTAGTTAGCGATTAAGTTGCCATTTAGGAAGACTCTGGCTAGTTATATTACAAAGGACGTGTTTTTCTGCAAGCACATGAATTAACATCTAGTACGTGTGTGGCTTACATTTGCTTCAAGTCTGTGGGTGACGTTTGTGCTGGCGCATGTGGAAGAGAAGACTCAGAATAGTGTCCTTTCATAATCAGGCAACAGTGAAGATCGAGACAGAAAATGATATTGGTACGTCAAGACTATTCATCGGGACACTAGAGGAAATTGACAACTTTTCGTAATTAACAGGCTTTCGCTTCGCTTTATATTAAAGCAACATAACAAAGTAAGCATTTTTTATAGTCGTAGTGTCAAAAACACACTTATATTATCGGACGGAGGGAGTAACAATGATCGGTACTGATGGCCAAGCTTAGCTTGTCCGTTAGCTAGCTATGCATATCAATGATCATAGTCATGTCCTTCAGACGAGTCACGATCGAGATTGCCGCCGCACAGTCAAAGGACGAGTCAAGGCAACGACGATGGTACGAGCATGGCGTGCAATCGCACTAAGTTGAATAGTCGCCGAGAGTTAATTGTGTATCATGTGCTAGCTTAGCTAGATATATTGTAGGCCCCTTGTCTATGACTCTTGCACAACACAAACACATGATACATATCAGTTGAAGTTACTATGTCACAAACTTCCTAGATAGTAATGATGATGAATCAAGGAAATTGTAAGGACAACTAGGATTATGATGATCCAATACTCAAGTATCTCCTAAGCAAAGAAAGACTCTAGTGACATAGCAAATTAACATAGGATCAACACTGGAAAATTAATACACCAATAAGCTAGTGATAGCAGCACATAGAAAATTGGATCAACAAATAGAAAATTAATAAATTCACAAAAATTACATTTAGTGTCAAAACAGATATACAACATAAGCAATATGGCATCCCACATAGCAGAGTAGTAATTTGAACTGATGGTACATCACAAGCAAGGCTACATAGGCCCTTGGCTCAATGACCGGATAGCAACACATGATCGGCCACACCACAATGCCCATCGCTCACAAATCACAAGGAGGCAACGAGGACAAAGGGCCATACTTAGCAAACCAATGC
>NW_021224239.1:0-397 GCF_002162155.2 Triticum dicoccoides
AAACTCAAGATGAGGTAACCTGTGCTAATACCTCTGCTATCTTCAAAAATGCTTGGTGGCAGTATCGGAATTAGCTGAAGAAAACATACTTCACCAGCAAAGAAACTCATCAAATTCCCTTACATTCTCCTTAGACACATTTACTGGACGATGACTGGGAACGCCTTGTTCTGTACTGGTCCCGAACCAAGAATGTGGTAACATCTATGAGCTCATTTTCTATTTTTAAGTATTGTATTCTTGCGTCTTATTGTACTCTGTTCATGTAGAACAAGTGCCTAAACCTGAAGAACAACTGTTCTAATTTAAGATTCCATTGCTATCATAGTTCAAAAAAGCGCTAGGCGTTAATTGTGCGTTTTGCCACTGCCTTGCGCTTTACTGACCAAAGCGCATG
>NW_021224240.1:0-2244 GCF_002162155.2 Triticum dicoccoides
CCGCTGCACGAGCCGTCGGATGAGATAGCGAGGTGCGCGACGCTCGGTACATCACCGGCGCACCCAGACTGCGCCGTGGTGATCGCCGTTGTACACGAGGTAGAAGACGGTGTGGAGAGGTTCCTGCTTCACTGTCGGCCCGGTGACTCGCAGTGGGCCAGGCTTGAGTCCCCGAAGATCACTCTCCCATACCTTATGATCGGCTATAGAGGGAAGATCTACTCTTTCGGTTATACCGAGCATTACACGCTCGCCACCGACAACCTTGCCTCCGACACGCTCACCGTGATAGCCGACGACGACGGCCACGGCACGGTCCGAGCGCGACTCGTCGGCACTCTCGTTGGCGCTAAAGAGGTGCACGACAGGCCGCCCATGTACTACATCGTGGAGTCGTGTGGGAATCTCTTCAACGTAGTCACACAGTATTTTGGGGACTTTGTCAACGACGGCACACTCACCAGCGTCGCCGTGTACCGCCTAGATCTCGAGTCCCTCACCTGGACGAGGGTAGACAGCATCGGCGGCGACCGCGCCTTCCTCATCTCTGGGCGCTACGGCTTCTCTGTGCCCGTTCGTCCAGGGGCAGGGGGGTTGATTCCACAGGGCAACTGTGTGTACTTTGTGTTGTCAGGCTGCGACTGTGAGAGGTTATACAAGTTTTGCTTGGACGACAACACCACCAGCTTCCATCAGATCCTTCCGCAACCTACCGAGCCTGGGTGCAGAGCATTCTGGACTGTTCCGCCGTTGCCCTTGCCCACGGTGGTGGAAGAAACGGGACTGTTGTTGACCAACCGCCCCGTGCTAGAAGAGAGTTGTGAACCCATCTTCAAGTTGAAGGAGGAGCAGGCAAACTCTTGGAATACACGCCCGTGGCATGATCTTCCACTAGAACTGCTGGAGCTGGTCGTTTCAAGGCTTTCTTTGGTGGATCGTCTCTGATTCCCGGCAGTGTGTAAGTCATGGAGCCTTGTGACTAACCCGGTTGAGCAAGCCATTGTGTGGCCTTGGCTCCTGCACTGCTCCGGCCGAGATGGGGCGTGCAAGCTGTTCGACCCTCTGCGTGGCCAGGAGTACAGCATGCATGTTGAAACATTTGACACGGCCGAAAACGAACACGACGAGCATATTTTCCGATTCTCGAAAGACGGATGGGTAGCCATGTCGGACAGCTCAGACATTGACGACATGTACATCATAAATCCCTTCACCGGGGACATCGTGGAAATGGCCATACTCGATTGGGAATACAACTTCATGGGCTTGTCGTGGTCCTCGATGGACCCAGAATCTCCGGACTGCATTTTCTTTGCCGTGAACAGCAGACAGGATGGCAAAGCGGTCGGCGCCTTTACATGGCGGCATGGCGAGGCCAAGTGGTTTGAACGACATCTCGAGTACTATGAAGGGGATCCATTCCCAGTGGCATACAACAACCCTGTCTTGTTCCACGACAAGTTCTATTGCCTCGGGAGAAAGGGCAACCTTGGCACGTTTGACCCGGCAAGCGACACATGGACGATCTTGGAGAAGCCTAACCCGATTCATGTGGAGATGGACCTCGAAGGTGACCACCACGAGGGGAGAGAGTTTTGCTACCTGGTTGAGCTGCGAGGGGAGCTGGTCTCCGTGTTCATGCGTAACGCAGACCAGCCACCGCGGGTGTTCAAGCTCAACGAGGAGGAGATGGCCTGGACGAAGGTGCAAGACATCGGCGGCGCGGCCTTGTTTGTTGATTTCAGAGTGTCATACTCTATGGTGTCACCAGAAGTTGGGCATGGCAATAGGATCTACTTCCCAAGTTATTCCGAGGATGGCAAACAAGCCGCGTTCTACGATATGGAGACCAAGGCATACCACCCATCCTTCTATGGTTTGAAGTCACCGTTGCAATGCGTGTGGGTTGTGCCTAATCTACGGCCACACACCGTATCAAAATAAGTCTTGGCTAGGACACTACCTGAAGGTGTACCAAGTGATTACATATAAATGACAGATTAGTGAATAGATTCATTATGTCAGAGAAAAAGAAGCGAGAAAGCGGATGCATGAATGACACACGCACGGTTCATATACATTATTGCTCAGATTCATAAGCCTACTGTAATTTCGGGTTCATCACTCCATTAATTGATTGATGGATCAAGCAGTAAGAGCATCTACAGCTGCATTGGGCAAATACGATGATGCCATTTATACTTGTTCAATCTATATAGTTGATGCGTATATATTAGTATCAAA
>NW_021224241.1:0-3672 GCF_002162155.2 Triticum dicoccoides
TTTTGAAATAAACAACTGATGTCAAGGATACCTCAACATGTAGGACCAGGGTGACAATGCAATCAACGTGAACCATAAATTGGCTCCAGAGAAACTTGCAGTTGTCAGGGGAGATTAAAGTTCCCGCCTTTAGAATCAGCTCCTGGTAATTGTATCCATTTGATTATTTCTTGTTCAGGTAATCAGAAAAAACATATAGTCTACGATGAAAGGAGGTGCTAACTAAAAACACTGCATTGATCTAGTAGAAACGTATTTATGTAAGTATAACGCGTCACACATATACCTTTTTCCTTGAGATGGAGGCCAGTGGATCCAATTGGCAACTCTTATCAAGTACTAGTAGGGAACAAAAGTTTTCAAAGGTATCACCGTCTCCATCTAACCAAATTGTCGATATTATACAAAGCATCATCATACACTGCACAGAAAGAAGGAAGAACAAGTCTCAGCTCCTAAATCACTTTTTTTTCTTCAAATAGACATTATTAAATTCGACATACTTCATCGCGGGCAGATTCAGCAATTGCTTGTATATCTACTTTTCCATTCCTTACTCTTGACATATCGGCATTGAATAATATCGTTAATCTGCACATATTGCACCACCATTTAGTCTTCGTGCAACAGAGGACCTGCTCTTGACTTAGATATAGAGCGAAGCTCACCTGTCTTTCATGCGGATCGAGATCGTTTTAGCTTCTTCTTTTGCCTTTGATTCAACAAGGCTCCTTCCATGATTTCTTAGCCTTGAAAGCAGTTCTTTCACTGTACCATCATCGAGCTCCAAATCTGAAAGATCATTTTTAAGATCCGCAGCAGCAGCTATTGTCTCGCTTACAAGAAGCGTTTTAATAACTTCCCACGTGTTATATCGAGCTGAACGTAGAAACTCCTTGACTGGTTCGGCTAGAGCTCTTGTAAGTCTCCCCTGAAATAACATCGATCCCAGATAAAACGAGGTATCCATGTTCGGCCATGACAGACGTCAACATATAATTTGCTAAAAGATGAATCGGAAGTTCGGAAGAACCTGAGATCTGCCACAAATATCTGCCACTTTCCGTTTCAAAACACGAACTGACTCCACATGAGCGTCGATGGCATGCTTAAGCTTATCCTCGAAAGTTGCAGGATCCCATTTCACTTGTTGAATAGTAGCATCTGTAAAGCCACATGCAATATGCAAGCATTTGGACAGAATCGGAGTGGAGTGCAAATTGAGGAATAACATTCTTTAGAATAAGAAAGCTACCAGTACCCAGTGGATCAACATTTTCCATGTAAAAGAAAGTAGTAGTATCAGAAACATACCTTCACATCCTTTTCTGAACTTATGCAAGAATGATTGCGCACAAGCACGAGCGGCAACGCGGAATTCCTGCATTTTTAGGGCCTCATGAAAGGACTCCTTGAATTATTTTAAAGTTCCATTCAGAAAATGCTTCATAAGAGATATGTACGCAGGATGGACAAGCTACAAAATGAAATTTGTATCGAATAAGACAAAAGTACACAAGAGAATGCTTTTCAGAGACAAAAATGCAGCATTTTCTAAACAAGGATATGAAATGATTGGCGGACAATAAAAAAGAATATGGATTCGTTGTAAGGTTCTTGTTCCCCTTGGTAGGCTTGGAATGTTTTTGGGGAACAAACTCTGGACCACCGCGTTACCCATCCTGGCGGCACTAGGGAACTTCACCAGCGCCACCTCCTAGCCTAACCTACGCTCCCTCTATCGCTGTTGCGTAAGGGGCCTGTTGGCGAAGAGCAAGCAGACCCCGGCGGGCATTTCGCTGGATCGTTGGTTGTCCGGATCTAGGAGGTACGACGGCCATGTAGTAGGTGACGTGGAGGTAGAGCCTGATCTAGGCACTGCGGGCTGGCTGCTAGAGGTCGCCATTCTTGGGCGTTCTTCGCACGGATCTATGCGAGGTGGCACTCTAGGTGGTCGCACATGTTTAGAACTGGCACGTCAGGGAGCCAGGGTCACATCCTCCACTTGCAGCCACCGATTTCGCAGCTGTCCCCGCAATCTGCCATGGGACGAAGTCTTGGAACTGATCGGCGGCTTATGAGCTTATAATTGTTGACTATGCGCAGTCATGCTGATGGGTCGCCTATCGGATATGATGTTAGGCGGATGTAGCTTGTCATTGCCCATGGTTGACCCGACATGGTTGCCCTGATTCAGATCTGGACGGCTTGGTGGTGGTGAACCATATCCAGTCGGTTGGGTGCTGGCGGTTGCAAACAGTGCTACCGCGACTACAAGATGGCAGTGCTCACTAAAAGATCTTTGGGAGGGCTCATCTTCTCCCGATCCGGTAACTGACTTCGGCGGTGACATGCGAACTATGGATGATGGCTTGACATAAAGGGATGGTTGTAAAGTGCCGGCAGTAGCACATCACAACTATCTAGAGGCGGGTGTGTTCTCATCATGTTTGTATAATCTTGATTTGAGCCAATAAAATGGCTCTTGCTCTTTATTCATGGCTTGAAGAAAATATGATGATCTGTAATCAATAGAGTAACATCAAGATTTGCATCCAAGATTGCTACTATGGTATACGACTGAGAAAATGGACTGATTTATTCACACTGTTTATGACAAAAACTGTCAGCGACAAGGAGCAAGGCGCCGACGACCCACAAGAACAAGCGCAAGTGGTGGGCCGGCCCAGGAGGCAGCCTCGCCTACCGGCTCGGCTGGCTGGCCCGGAATGGGCCAAGGTGGGCACAATACTTAAGCAAGTCGACCCTGCGTGAGTAGCTGGCGAACGGCTGGCTGGAAAGTCACTTTACTCTTTTTCGTCTTGTAATAGTCTTCCTCCTTCCTCCCGATCCCCATCCATGGATCCATGACATTGTAGCTCGAATTGATGATAATGGAAGCTAGCTGAGGTAATTGATGAGTGAGTGTTAACAAAAACCAAGTCAACTGCTGATTAAACTGTGACAAGAAACTATTGTTTGATCATGATCTTGAGGGACCGCTTGGAAGGCTCACTTACATTAGACTCACACGTGCTTCTAAAGATGGAGAGGGGGAAATTGGATGGTGAGAACAACAAGCTGAAGGAGATGGTCACTTTGAGATATACACTTCTTCTGGCTAAGGATGAGGAGGCAGTTAGGAGGCTAAAGGGAAGCAGCTGAAGCCACAAATCACCTTGACCTTCACCTACCGTGATGCCACTACCAGAGAGAGAACTAGAGGGTGATCATGTTATTTACTCTACTGGTCTTAATTTGAGGTTCCGACTCTTCCACTTCCTGAAATGCATGGCAAACCCATGGTGGGGCCCGTTATCCCGGGAAGCAAGGAGCCCTCGGGCACTTGGGTGTGTTATAACTAATCTTGATATTTTTATCAGCATGTTTATTTCGTTTAGGTATGTAGTGTAGGTTCAGAAGTTGTAGGTCGGCAAGGGTTCAGCGGAGGCGTGCGAAAAAGGCGAGATGCCAAGCTGCCGTGTGAGATGGCGAGCACGGCGAGATGCCGATGGCAGCGAGAGGCTGCAAAGCTGCGCGAGGCGGCACGGCCGTGCGTACGGCAAGCGCATGGACGGCGAAGCGGGACCGGCTGGATGGGTTGGTTAGATGCATGCAAGTGGTTAGCTAGCTTCATGGATGAGTTTGTTAGCATGCATGAGTAGCTAGTTG
>NW_021224242.1:0-1258 GCF_002162155.2 Triticum dicoccoides
AACGTCATGGAGCATATGAGATGTTCCAGGAGTTGAAGTTAATATTTCAAGCAAATGCCCGGATTGAGAGATATGAAGTCTCCAATAAGTTCTATAGCTGCAAGATGGAGGAGAACAGTTCTGTCAGTGAGCATATACTCAAAATGTCTGGGTATAATAATCACTTGATTCAATTGGGAGTTAATCTTCCAGATGATTGCGTCATTGACAGAATTCTCCAATCACTGCCACCAAGCTACAAGAGCTTCGTGATGAACTACAATATGCAAGGGATTAATAAGACTATTCCCGAGCTCTTCGCAATGCTGAAAGTTGCGGAGGTAGAAATCAAGAAGGAGCATCAAGTGTTGATGGTTAACAAGACCACTAGTTTCAAGAAAAAGGGCAAAGGGAAGAAGAAGGGGAACTTCAAGAAGAACGGCAAACAAGTTGCTGCTCAAGAGAAGAAACCCAAGTCTGGACCTAAGCCTGAAACTGAGTGCTTCTACTGCAAGCAGACTGGTCACTGAAAGCGGAACTGCCCCAAGTATTTGGCGGATAAGAAGGATGGCAAGGTGAACAAAGATATATGTGATATACATGTTATTGATGTGTACCTTACTAATGCTCGCAGTAGCACCTGGGTATTTGATACTGGTTCTGTTGCTAATATTTGCAACTCGAAACAGGGACTACGAATTAAGCGAAGATTGGCTAAGGACGAGGTGACGATGCGCGTGGGAAACGGTTCCAAAGTCGATGTGATCGCAGTCGGCACGCTACCTCTACATCTATCTTCGGGATTAATATTAGACCTAAATAATTGTTATTTGGTGCCAGCGTTGAGCATGAACATTATATCTGGATCTTGTTTAATGCGAGACGGTTATTCATTTAAATCAGAGAATAATGGTTGTTCTATTTATATGAGTAATATCTTTTATGGTCATGCACCCTTGAAGAGTGGTCTATTCTTGTTGAATCTCGATAGTAGTGATACACATATTCATAATGTAGAAGCCAAAAGATGCAGAGTTGATAATGATAGTGCAACTTATTTGTGGCACTGCCGTTTAGGTCATATCGGTGTAAAGCGCATGAAGAAACTCCATACTGATGGACTTTTGGAACCACTTGATTATGAATCACTTGGTACTTGCGAACAGTGCCTCATGGGCAAGATGACTAAAACACCGTTCTCCGGTACTATGGAGAGAGCAACAGATTTATTGAAAATCATACATACAGATGTATGTGGTCCGATGAATGTTGAGGCTCG
>NW_021224243.1:0-653 GCF_002162155.2 Triticum dicoccoides
CGGGGGCGGTGGCAAGGCTGGCGCCGAGCGCCGAGCAGGGCGAGGGCGCAATGGGGAGGCAGGAGGCCAGGAGCAGAGGAGACTCCTGGGCGGCCGGCGGCCGGCGTCCCGCGAGGCCGCGAGGCAGGCAGAGGCCGGGACGGGGGCGGCCGGCGGCTGGGTGTCGGGTAGACGGCCAGCGCACTGTATGCCTGTATGTGCGTGGTGCCTGGGGTTTGGCTGAGAGCGAGTGCGTTGGTTGTTTTGGGTCAAAGTGTTGTTGGGCTGTTTTTTTCCTTCTCTAGCCCATCTATATAGGTATAGGCCGGGTCAAAATCCCAGGGTGGGCTGCGGCCCACCCTGGCCACCCTGTAGCTCCGCCACTGAATGAGACTATATGCAAATAACAAAAGCAATAAGACCACAAGGGCAATTAACTGTAGCATAGCTTTCAGCAGTACACTCGTACATTGGAGTGGATTTTGGAAACAAAAAAGAATCGCAGTTTCCAAGTCTGTGGCAGGGTTCAATTTGCCTCTCAAACCAAGGGCTAAATAAAATTGGGAATAAAAACCAGGATCAAGAAGTAAGCACTTGTGCTATTCCCAAAAGTAAACATGGCTGGACTGCACAATTGTTACTATAATAATCTGAAATACAATGCCTAATGACCA
>NW_021224244.1:0-895 GCF_002162155.2 Triticum dicoccoides
GTGCCTTGCTGCCCCTACTGTCACTGGAAAAGGACACCGCAAGATTGAACCCAATGTTTCGCGAAAAAGAAACGTCCCCCGGGTAGGGGTATTTCCTAATGCGTAAGGGCGATAAAATAAAGTGCGGGCGTGTCAGTATACAATAGTATACAAATAAAAGAGAGAGACAAGATCAGGGAACTCTGTATTTCATTAATTCTTTTGGAGAATTACATCAAATGGTTCCCACAAAAGTACATCATGTTTCTATATGCAATCTGACTAAGTTTAGCGACTGTGTAGCTTCAGGTTCCCGGAGCCTCGGAAGACGATCCGGTTAATTACATCCACAAGATGCATCTTGTAGAAAACCTCCGATTAAGCTGCTCTTGATGGTCGTCGTCTTCAACCTGAAATATTCTCCAAAAATATATGTGGCCGATGTGGCCATGTCGTGACATGGTAAAGACTTGTCGGTCTTTGGACTAAGATATCCGGCCTCGTCGACACCGGGTTCATAGCAAAGTCTCAAGGTGAACGTTCGGCCTCATCGGTCGCGAACAAAAGGATATCCTGTCTCGTCAACAAGGACGTGTGAGTAACTTTCGGCCTCATCGGTCGCGGAAGGTAGCAGTCTCCCAACCTCGTCGGTCGAGGAGAAAATGTCTAGCCTCGTCGTGAAGGAAATATGCCCTAGAGGCAATAATAAAGTTATTATTTATTTCCTTATAATCATGATAAATGTTTATTATTCATGCTAGAATTGTATTAACCGGAAACGTAATACATGTGTGAATACATAGACAAACAAAGTGTCACTAGTATGCCTCTACTTGACTAGCTCGTTAATCAAAGATGGTTATGTTTCCTAACCATGAACAATGAGTTGTTATTTGATTAACGGGATCACATCATT
>NW_021224245.1:0-1753 GCF_002162155.2 Triticum dicoccoides
AAAGAAGGAAATATTATATTCCAATTTCCGTTAAGGAAAGGCATGGAACACTTTCCTAGGAAGAAAATTATATTACCTTATGAATCTATTATGAGAGCCACTTATGGATTGCATAACAAATATGACAATACCTAGATCCATTCTTGTTTTTATGCCTAGCTATGGGCGTTAAACAATAGCGCTTGTTGGGAGGCAACCCAATTTTATTTTTGTTTCTTGTTTTTTTTCCTGTTTGGTAATAAATAATTCATCTAGCTTCTATTTAGATGTGGGTTTATGTTTTTAATTAGTGTTTGTTCCAAGTAGAACCTTTGGGAAGACTTGGGGGAAGTCTTTGCGATCTTGCTGTAAAAAACAGAAACTTTAGTGCTCACGAGATTAGTTGCCATTTTTTACTAGAGAGTGCGATTAGGTTGATTATCTTGGCATATGATTAATAGAAAAATTCCTCACGTCCACCAATTTATTTCAGAATTTTTGGGGTTACATAAGTATTTGAAACTTACAGATTACTACAGACTGTTCTGTTTTTGACAGATTTTATTTTTCGTGCGTTGTTTGCTTATTTTGATGAATCTATGGCTTGTATCGGTGGGTATGAACCATAGAGAAGTTGGAATACAGTAGTTTTAAAACCAATATAAATAAAGAATGAGTTCATTACAGTACCTTGAAGTGCTGGTTTGTTTTCTTATACTAACGGAGCTCATGAGATTTTCTGTTGAGATTTGTGTTGTGAAGTTTTCAAGTTTTGGGTAAAGATTTGATGGATTTTGGAACAAGGAGTGGCAAGAGCCTAAGCTTGGGGATTCCCAAGGCACCCCAAGTTTAAATTCAAGGGCAACCAAAAGCCTAAGCTTGGGGATGCCCCGAAAGGCATCCCCTCTTTCGTCTTTGTCCATCGGTAACTTTACTTGAGGCTATATTTTTATTCACCACATGATATGTGTTTTTCTTGGAGTATCATGTATGATTTGGGTCTTTGCTTTTTAGTTTACCAAAATCATCCTTTTTGTACACACCTTTTGGAGAGACACACATAAATCAGAATTTATTAGAATACTCTATGTGCTTCACTTATATCTTTTGAGCTAGATAATTTTGCTCTAGTGCTTCACTTATATCCTTTTAGAGCATGGTGGTGGTTTTATTTTATAGAAATTGTTGATCTCTCATGCTTCACTTATATTATTTTGAGAGTCTTATAGAACAGCATGGTAATTTGCTTTGGCTATAAAATTAGTCCTAATATGATAGGCATCCAAGATGGTTATAATAAAAACTATCATAAAAGTGCATTGAATACTATGTGAAATTTGATACTTGATGATTGTTTTGAGATATGAAGATGGTGATACTAGAGTCATGCTAGTTGAGTAGTTATGAATTTGAGAAATACTTGTTCTAAAGTTTGTGATTCCTGTAGCATGCATGTATGGTGAACCGTTATGTGATGAAGTCAGAGCATGATTTATTTATTGGTTGTCTTCCTTATGAGTGGTGGTCGGGGACGAGCGATGGTCTTTTCCTACAAATCTCCCCCTAGGAGCATGCGTGTAGTACTTTGTTTCGATAACTAATAGATTTTTGCAATAAGTATGTGAGTTCTTTATGACTAATGTTGAGTCCGTGGATTATACGCACTCTCACCCTTCCACCATTGCTAGCCTCTCTAATGCCGCGATCCTTTCGCCGGTATCGTACACCCACCATATACCTTCCTCAAAACAGCCACCATACCTACCTATTGTGG
>NW_021224246.1:0-954 GCF_002162155.2 Triticum dicoccoides
TATATATATATATATATATATATATATATATATATATATATATATATATTTGTTTGAATTGCCAAAGAACATATATGAAATTGATAACCTTACCTTGATCCTCGTTGCACATTGATTTTGCTGCCGCATCTATTTCTTTAATGGTTTCTTCTTGCTCATATATGATTCCATCATTGCATAGTGATTGTATTCGTGCAAGCACTTCTTTGATTGTTGGAAGCATTGTGCAGGGGATGTCCTTCCACATAGTTACTTTACTATGATCATCATTGTATAATGATTGTGTCGGTGTATCTGTTTCTCTGATGCTTGGAAACATTGAGGAGGGGATGTCTGTCCAAAATAGATGGTTAGTTGTACAGACAGATTTATATTTACTTGGAATGCAAGTATAAAATCGAGATTATTACCGTAAGTCATGACTTGTGGCTGCTCTAGAGGCTGAGTGTTTTCGTTGCAGGTTTCCGTCATGGATTCATCTTCTTTTGATGATACGGAAATAGCTTGCTTACGTCTTCTTGTGAATTCTTCGTTACGACGGTGTAGCAACGCTTGCCTTTCTCCCGCTGCCACATGATCCTCTGTGTTTTACAGTAAATGTAGAAGTGCTCTCCTCCTGTTCAGTTGCGAGATATTCAGGGTTCTCCATTGCTATTGAATCTTTGGATGGTGTGTTGCGTTTCAATTGACGGTGAGCTTCAATTTGTTCCATTCTTGCTTTCTTCTTTTCTGTTTGCATATTTGCATATCTTTTTTTTTCTTGTGCACATTTTGCCGCCTTCTTTTCTGGTGTCTTTCCTGATACTTTGTTTCGTTGATAGGCTTCACGGCGTTTTTTGAGTTTCTCATGCCTTTCTTCATCGGTCATGCGTTCATACCGCTCTCTGTCCCTCTTTCTTCTTTTTTCCTTAGCATCCATTATTTGTGATTATGGTCCAAATGTTTTCCTGCAGG
>NW_021224247.1:0-799 GCF_002162155.2 Triticum dicoccoides
TTAGAATCATTACCAAGAAACGAAAGTACCTGATAATTTAGTTGGCGTGCACGAGCTCTAGTAATTGGTCCAGTATGTATAGCAGCAGGGGCTGTGGGTGTAACAATTGTATTGATGTCCTCATCATGCTAGTGAAACTTCTTCATGCCTTGACTTACCTATTTATGATGAATATGATGATGAGCATGTTGAGTTGCCTAGTTGTGATGTTATGCTCCATAGGATATCATGTGAAAATTCTTTTGGTCACATCATGTTTGACAACCCATTGAACTTGTCATATGCTATGAGTGAGATCTCCCATATTGCATCATTACAATCTCAACATAGTAACTATGCATGCCCCATTAAAATCAATCCCATTTGCACTTATGGCATAGATGACGAGATGATGGGCATTGGCTTTTGTTTTTCATGTGATGATATTGCCATGCTTCCTTTACATGATTTGCGCAATTCATCCAATATGTCATGCCATGATCACATTGTTCCAAATATGCATTGTTTTGGATGTTGTCAATATTCTCCACGTGATGTTGCTACTCATGCTCATGAGGAGACCCCCATAGTTTCCTCATACATATTAGGAGATTTTGATGCATTCCATAATTTGCATGATTCACATAATTGCTTGCACCATATGATAGAGGCAAAGGTGTCCCGTCTTTCGATGAGATGGTGGATTTTGCTTTGGTGGAAGTCGACTTTGACGATCCGACTACGAACGTGCTGATAGAGGCGAGGGTGTCCCGATCTTTCGATGAGATGATAACTATCGATTTGGTGGAGACGACTTTGA
>NW_021224248.1:0-2060 GCF_002162155.2 Triticum dicoccoides
AGTGTGGGGAATCTGGTCACTATATGCGTGAGTGTCCCCAGACCAACCCCAACCAGTCTGCTAAAGCTGTTGGCCGTGGCAAGCCGACAGGAAAAATATTCCACGCCAAGCCGGTCACCGCTTCACGTGGCCATGTCAACTGTATCTCTGCCGAAGAAGCTCAAGAGGATCCCAACGTCGTTCTTGGTACGCTTCTTGTTAATTGCCACCCGGCATCTGTTCTTTTCGATACAGGAGCCTCTCATTCTTTTATATCCGAAAGTTATGCTCGTTTGCATAACGTTGCATTCTGTGACATGCCATCCACTATGGAAATTTCTACCCCTGGTTCTAGATGGCAGACCTCTAGGGTAAGTTATGGAAATGAAATCCAAGTCGACAGACTTGTTTTCCTCGCGTCTTTGATAGCCCTTAAATCTTCAGATATTAATATCATTCTGGGTATGGATTGGATGTCGGCTCATCATGCCCAAATCGATTGCTTCTCTAGGACTGTTCAACTCACCCATCCTTCGGGAAAGATAGTCAATGTCTTGACCCGAATAGCCAAGCGACAATTATATTCTCTTAACGCCAGCCCTTTGCCAGACCTTGAGGATGTTCCGGTAGTCCGTGACTTCCCGGATGTCTTTCCAGAGGAATTGCCAGGTGTTCCACCTGACAGGGAGGTTGAGTTCGTAATAGACCTCATTCCAGGGACCGTTCCGATTGCTAGAAGACCTTATAAGATGGCACCCCTAGAACTAGCCGAGCTTAAGAAACAACTCGATGAGTCCTTGAAAAAGGGTTTCATCCGACCTAGCTCATCTCCGTGGGCTTGCCCCGTCCTCTTCGTCAAGAAGAAGGATGGTACGGACCGAATGGTTGTAGATTACCGACCTGTCAATTTGGTCACAATCAAGAACAAATATCCGCTTCCCAGGATCAACGACCTGTACGATCAGCTCGCCGGATCCTCAGTCTTCTCCAAGATGGATTTGAGGTTGGGCTACCATCAAATCAAAATCAGAAACGGGGACATTCCTAAAACGGCCTTTGTTACTCGTTATGGCCAATACGAGTACACCGTCATGTCCTTCGGTTTAACCAACGCTCCAGCCACCTTTTCTCGGTTAATGAACTCAATCTTCATGGAGTATTTGGATAAATTCGTCGTAGTTTACCTCGATGATATACTCATCTACTCCAAGAACGAGGAAGAACATGCCGAACATCTAAGGCTAGTGTTGCAGAAACTTCGAGAGCATCGCCTTTATGCCAAATTTTCTAAATGTGAATTCTGGTTGCCAGAAGTGACCTATCTGGGTCATGTAATATCTGGTAAAGGTATTGCTGTTAACCCTGAGCGAGTTCAAGCCGTCCTTAATTGGACTCCACCTGAATCAGTCAAGCAAGTTCGGAGCTTTCTGGGCTTAGCGAGCTATTGTCGTCGCTTTGTCGAGAACTTCTCCAAAGTTGCTAAACCTCTAACCGAACTCCTCAAGAAAGATAAGAAGTTCGAGTGGACTCCACAATGTGAGCACAGCTTTCAGGAACTGAAAAGACGCCTGACTTCTGCTCCCGTACTGGTACCGCCAGACTTCTCCAAGGACTTTGTTATCTACTGCGACGCCTCGTGACAAGGACTAGGTTGCATTCTCATGCAAGATCGACACGTAATTGCCTACGCTTCACGGCAATTGCACCCACATGAGGAGAATTATCCTACTCATGATCTAGAGCTTGCAGCCGTAGTCTATGCACTTAAAACCTGGCGACATTACCTCCTCGGTAATCGTTGCGAAATATTCACTGATCACCAAAGTCTGAAGTACATCTTCACCCAACCGGATTTGAATCTCAGGCAAAGACGTTGGGTCGAGTTGATCACAGATTTCGACTTAGGAATAACCTACACCCCAGGGAAAGCCAACGTCATGGCTGATGCGCTAAGTCGTAAATCTTATTGTAACAATCTGATGTTACAACAAAGTCAACCGCTTCTCCATGAGGAATTTCGGAAGCTTAACCTTCACATTGTTCCTCAAGGATTTCTTTCCACCTTGGTGGCGAAACCTACT
>NW_021224249.1:0-385 GCF_002162155.2 Triticum dicoccoides
AATTTCCTTTCTTGGGTTTTTGCTTGACTTTTCTCCCTTCTTCGTTCTTCAGATCCATCTGCTGCGGAGCCAATGGAGACTGAGGATGCCAGCGAGGAAGGTGCGCGTGGCAGCAATGACGACGCCGCCGTCAACGAAGAAAGGGCCGGTGCTGATGAGCCCTCCGGCGAAGAGGCCGCCAAGGCTGCCGCCGCAGAGGCTGGCGAGGGGTCGGGCGATCGCACTGACGGCCCTGAGGCCGCAGGAGCGCCAGGCGCTGCGCCGACCGCCGATCCCTCTGCCACTGCCACGGAGCCAGGCTCCGAAGAGCCCCAGCCCGACGCCTACTTGAAGGCCGGCGACGGTATCTTCATCAAGCTTCCCTGGGCGTCGAGCTTCAGGGCGC
>NW_021224250.1:0-852 GCF_002162155.2 Triticum dicoccoides
CCTGCTCTGGCGGGAGGAAGCAGGTGGCTGGCACGGGCCAGCACAGTGCTGGGCCGGCCAGCGGGCTGCCAGGTAAGGTCAGGTAAACCTTTCTCTCTCCCTTTTTTATTACTATTTCCTATTTTCTGTAATTGTGTTTGGATTTATTAAAAATGCCAGAGCATTTCCAAAAATCATGCAACTGACTGTGGCCACTGTTTGGAATATTTCCAACAGTAAACATTTCAGTTTGTGATTATTTGAGCATTTAAAATATTATTAGCAATTAAATGCCCAAATGCAAATACTATATAATTTAATTCAAAAATCCAGGAATAGCCTATAAATATGTTCATCATTTTTGGAAGAGGTTTTCACCTTTAACAGAAATTATGAACATTTCCAAAGGGCATTCTGGGTTATTGAAAATATTTTTATTGAACCTAGTTAAATTTCATTTGGTGCTAGGGTTTCAACAATCCCCATTTCAAATTTCTTTGGAATTTAAACATGATGGCATGATGAACAAGCAAAGTCAAGCAAGGGCTGAACTGGGGCTGTGACACATATATGATGCCTTCTAGCCGGATTGTAGATCGTTTGTCATGGCGGACCTTTTTGCTTCAACCTCGGGACCCGACAACCGGAGTGTATCCGAATACCTTCTCGGTTATATAAGAACCGGGGCATGCGTGGAGACTAGGCATAGGGGTCATTAGTGCTTTATCAGACAAGTGCCCAACTAGTTATGTTATATTACATGGGTAGTAAGAAACATCTTCGAGAGAGAATAGTTCCGTTAAGGGTTCCTTTCCTTGGGTAGGCATGCCCTAAAGTGCATGGCCGGACTGCAACAAGAAGCGCAATAAAAAC
>NW_021224251.1:0-747 GCF_002162155.2 Triticum dicoccoides
GAGTGATTTCGACGATTGAGGAACCACGGGTTGCGTTTATGTGTCGCTCATAACCACTCACAATTTTGGCCAATTCTTGTCCGTTCTGTGGACTATTACTCACCGTTTTGGGGTCCCGGACCGATTTTCACAATTGACATCCCAGGGTGCGTTTGCATGTCCGTCGTCAACACTCATAGTTTCAGCCAATCCTAACCCGTTTCGTGTACTATTACTAACCGTTTTGGGGTAACGAAGCGATTTGCATAGTTGTTGAACCACAAGGTGCGCTTACGTGTCGGTTATCAACACTCGCAGTTTTGGCCGATTCTTGCCCATTTCGTGGACTTCTACTCACCGTTTTGGGGTCCCAAAGCGATTTCCATGGTTGTTGAACCCAAATACGTGCTGACGTGTTGGTCGTCGAAACTCGCGGTTTGGGCCGATTCAGGCCCGTTTCTTGGACTATTACTCAGTTTTGGTGTCCTGAAGTGATTTCGACGATTGACGAACCCCGGGTTGCGTTTATGTGTCGGTCATAACCACTCACAATCTTGGCCAATTCTTGTCTGTTTTGTGGACTATTACTCACCGTTTTGGGGTCCCTGAGCGATTTTCACGATTGACAATCCCAGGGTGCGTTTGCAAGTCTGTCGTCAACACTCATAGTTTTGGCCAATTCTGACCCGTTTCGTGTACTATTACTAACCGTTTTTGGGTACCGAAGCGATTTGCATAGTTGTTGAACCCCAAGGTGCGCTTACGTGT
>NW_021224252.1:0-1783 GCF_002162155.2 Triticum dicoccoides
CACATAAGCAAAATTCTTCTCATTCAGAATAGTGGGAGCAAACTCAACAAAATAACTATCATGTGAGGCATACTCCAATTGAAAATTAAAATCATGATGACAAGTTTCAGGGTTAACATTATTCTTTATAGCATACATGTCATCACAATAATCATCATAGATAGCAACTTTGTTTTCATAATCAATTGGAACCTCTTCCGAAATAGTGGAATTGTTACTAAGTAAAGTCAAGACCTCTCCATATCCACTTTCATACATATAACACTAAGATTCAACACCCTCCAAAATAGTGGGATCATTACTTCCTAAATTTGACAATCTTCCAAACCCACTTTCAATGATAGTATTATTCATACTCCAAAAGATATAAGTGAAGTTCATGGAGCATTCTACAATTTATATAGACTAACCAATATCCAAGATCAAAATATATAAGTGAAGCACATGAAGCATTGTATAAAACCATACTCAAAAGATTTAAGTGAAGCACAAAGAGCATTCTATAAGGTCATGCTCAAAAGATATAAGTGAAGCACATGAAGCATTCTATAAATCAATTAAGGGCTATCTCATACTAGCATGGTTCTTAAAGAAAAAGAAAAACACAAAGGACACAAATCATGTGAACAAAACAAAACCGAGGTATACCGATAATTGTTGAAGAAGAAAGATGGGATGCCAACCGAGGCATCCCCAAGCTTAGATGCTTAAGTATCCTTGAAATATTTACTTTGGGTGCCTTGGGCATCCCCAACCTTGAACTCTTGCCTCTCTTTATTCTCCTCACATCGGTAACTCCTCGTTCTTCGAACACTTCATCCACACAAAACTTAACAAAAACTTTGTGAGATCCATTAGTATAATAAAGAAAATCACTACCTTTAGGTACTGTTATAAAATCATTACGATTTCATATTAGCATTATATCTAATGTATTCCAACTTCACCATGGTTCATACCCCCCAATACTACCCATAGATTTATCAAAATAAGCGAACAACACATAGAAAATAGAATCTGTCAAAAACAGGACAGTCTGTAGTAATCTGGAAATTTCGTATACTTCTGTAACTCCAAAAATAAAAAAAATGAAAATTTAAACAAATTGTATATAAGTACTATGCAAAAAGTTTCAGACCCGTCTGACTTTCCAGTAAAAATGAAAATTCATGCGCTACAGCCAAAGTTTCTATTTTTGCACTGCACATAGTAAACAAGCAATCTAATCATCCTATAACCAAAGCTTGGCACATTATTTTTATAATACAATGGATATATACAAGGGGATAATTATGTTCAGAGAAACTTCCATGAAAAATTCTACATTGTTTACATGAGCATGAACACAAGTGTTCAAGGTCGACCCTCACTTCTCCAATGCATAACTTTCCAATCACTTCTCTTTTGAAAAAACTTTTTAGGCATAAGAGGCAAGTAATTTTTTTGTATTTTCCTTTTTTAATTTTTTTGTATGTTTCACCCACAACTAAGCAAAACAAAAAGGGATAACAAAAACTACTTAGTGAAGAAAGCAAACAAGCACACACGAGAATATCAACCCCGCGCTATGGAACCCCGGCAACGGCGCCAGAAAAGAGCTTGATTATCCTCAAGTGCAAGGAATCGTCGTAGAAATTCCCAAAGGTGGAAGTGATAATTATGGAGTGTCGAACCCAAGAGGAGCTAAAGGTAAGATCAATATTCTATCAAGTCCTATCTGCCATTGATACGACTCTAGTTACACCGAACGATTGCTTCCAACTAGAAACGAGAAATAAAACTA
>NW_021224253.1:0-4368 GCF_002162155.2 Triticum dicoccoides
AACAATAGGCTGATTTAGAGTGGGAGTAACATGTTCATCATCAATGACGGGTGCATCATGTGCATCAACATTTTCCTTATCATATGTATCACCTCAATCAATAACATGCTCCCCCAGAACAATAGGATGCTGAATAGTTGTCACGCCCAATATGCGACCCTATCCAAAAGGAACTCGAAGGTCCCACCAAGGACAGACCCGCATATTGGGACGCTTTTGCAAGGTGGATATCATTACATCAACATTACATAATAGATGGGGATACAGACATAAGGCATACGATGCCACATGAATACAACAATACAACTTACAAGAACAACATCGGACTACGGATGAATCATAAACAGGAACTCAAACAATATCCACCCTGCTAGCCCAGGCTGCCGACCTGGAACCTATCCCCTGATCGAAGAAGCAGAAGAAGAACTCAATGCAAGCAAGCATCGCTCTCGCGTCGTGATCATCGGATAAAACTGTACCTGCAACTGTTGTTGTAGTAGTCTGTGAGACATGAGGACTCAGCAATCCCATTACCATGGGTATCAAGACTAGCAAAGCTTAATCGGAAAGGAAGGGGGTAAAGTGGTGAGGCTGCAGCAGCGACTAAGCATATATGGTGGCTAGCATATGCAAATGAGAGCGAGAAGAGAAACAAGCGGAACGGTCGTCAACTAGTAAAGATCAAGAAGTGATCCTGAACTCCTACTTACGTCAAACATAACCCAAGAAACCGTGTTCACTTACCGGACTCCGCCGAGAAGAGACCATCAAGCTACACACGCGGTTGATGCGTTTTAATTCGGATCAGGTGTCAAGTTATCTACAACCAGACATTAACAAATTCCCATCTGCCTATAACCACAGGCACGGCTTTCGAAAGATTATACCCTGCAGGGGCGTCCCAACTTAGCCCATGATAAGCTCTCGCGATCAACGAATGAATAGACCTTCTCCCAAGAAGACCCGATCAGACTCGGAATCCCGGTTTACAAGACATTTCGACAATGGTAAAACAAGACCAGCAAGACCTCCCGGCATGCCGACATCCTGATAGTAGCCGCGCGTATCTCGTCTCAGGCCACGACCGGATGAGCAATACGTACAACTAGAACCAGCCCTCAAGTTTCCCCGAGGTGCCGCTGCAAGTGGCTCTAGTTTGGACCAACACTTAGACAAGCATTGGCCCAGGGGGGCTAAAATAAAGATGACCCTCGAGAGAGCGACTCCCAAGGGAAAAGTAGGTGGTGGTGAGGTAATGGTAAAAGTCAATGTTGGGCCTTGCTGGAGGAGTTTTATTCAAAGCGAACTGTCAAGGGGGTCCCATAAATCACCCGACCGTGTAAGGAACGCAAAATCCGGGAACATAACACCGGTATGACGGAAACTAGGGCGGCAAGAGTGGAACAAAACACCAGGCAAAAGGCCGAGCCTTCCACCCTTTACCAAATATATAGATGCATTAATAATATAAGAGATATTGTGATATCCCAACCAAAATCCTGTCCACCATGGAGAAATCTTCAACTTCACCTGCAACTAGCAACGCTATAAGAGGGGCTGAGCAAAGCGGTAACCTAGCCAAGCAACGGTTTGCATAGGAGAGGTGTCAAAGGTTAGAGGTTCATGGCAATATGGGATGGCTTGATGAACAAGTGATAGGTATCGCAGCATAGCAATAGAACGAAGCAACTAGCATAGCAATGATAGTAGTGAGATCTAGGGTAGCGGTCATCTTGCCTGAAATCCCGCAAGGAAGAAGAACGAGTCCATGAAGAAGGCGAACGGATGAAGCCGAACCAACCGTAGACGAACGAATCCTCATGATCGCAACAAAACAGGAACTATTGAAAAGAAGCACACAACAAGGTAAACACACCACACATAGACAAGACATGATGCACAACCAAACATGATGCATGACAAAGCTACATGAAGCTACTCATAGCAAGAGACGATGCAAACAAGAGCAACACATCAACACAAGTTTAAATGAGGCCGGGAACAACATATAACAATTCCGGTAAGTCCTCATATGCAAATTTCGAAATTGGTCCATATCTGAATAAACATTATGTTCAAGTTGTTAAACAGCAAGTTAAGATGCACCAAGATGATCTACACGAGATTCTAGTCAAGTTACATATAAAGTTCATTAGATTCGGAGCTACGGCCTAGAAGATATGAGCAAAACAAGTTACACATGGCATTGATGCAAAATACACCCAAACATCAAGAAAACACCTCAAAAAAAGGATGCAAACAAGATAATATGAAGCTACAAGCAAAAACAAGCAAGTTTCATATAGAGCACACTCAAAACGGAGCAACGGTGCAACACATACACTCTACAAGTCATAGCAACAATCTGTCCATAACAGCAAGTAGGCATATTGCAAGCATCAAAACAACAAGCTACAGGACCTCAACATAATAACAAGAGGCATGGACATGATGTACAGGTAGAGCATAACAAAACAAGAACACTGAGCTAACTCCAGAAAAGACTAGAACATGCTCAAAAAGACATGGTAAGATTGCAAATAATAACAGTTTCAGTCATTAGCAGAAATAACATCAGGTTGCAATGTTTAGAGCTATCAAACAACATGTTACAGGAACTTATCATGGCAAACAAAGGCATGGCATGAATATACTAAACCCATAGAGCAATAGTCCCTTACTGACCATAAGCCAAAAAGGATCAGAAAATATGATGGCACCCATGTAAACATAGCAAGTTATATGACAGATTCAAACATGGCAGGAACAACAATAAGTAGGCATGTTGGTGAGCTTGAACCACTCACTACAGATCAAAACATGGCATGGCAAGGCACCCAACAGTAATACGACATGTTTATGAAGCAAAGCATGGCAAGAGCAAGTTCATACGGTGCATGGAACACTAGCAAAACACATGGGAACAAGTGAACTTAATGTTAACATGCTGACAGCAACATTATTTAGCAACTTTGGAGCAAGATATGAGCAAGCTACAGCAAGCTATAAATACAACTAGGGGCATGGATGGATAGAGGATGACTTGTAGATAAAAACATGTTTAATGATCATCTTCAGATTATGCATAGAATGATTAGTAGCAACATGTTTCTATAGCATCATGAAATAACAGATTCAGCCTAGCAAAACAGTAACAGCAAGTACACTACTTAACAAGCTCGATTCACTCACCACAAGTCATTGCATGACAAGATAAGCATAGCATCATCAAGAAGACATGTTTGTGAAACAAACCAAGTGAAGAACAAGTCCATAGCACGCAAGGATCAACTATAGCAACCTTGGCCAAATTGAATAACAAGTAAACAATCTGCCAGGAAACATATTGAAGCAAAAGTAGAGCACCAAAATGACATGCTAGACTACTCCATAATTGCAACCAAGGGCATGAATGGATAGACAATAACCATATGTTCAAAACACCATTACTGAAGTATCTCAAAATAAGCATGGATCTCTCTGTAGCAACAAGTTTACATGGCATAAAAATAACAGCAGAACAGGGACTGAAATCAGCAATATCAAGTACCCTACTTAACAAGCATGATGCACTCACTACACAACTCACAAAAATACATGGCATACACCCCTGGAAAGATGGCATGACATAGATCAAAGCACATGAATACATCAACCTCATAGGATGCACACAACAATCATGGCAAAAATGACAAATGAGCAAGTTGTAACAGTTTCAGCAGATTAACATCACTTAGCTCTCTTCCACTCATGATTCAGGCATCAAGATGATCTCAAATGAATATGATGCAATGGAATGAAATGATGTACTCATTGAGACGAACAATTTGACATATTACACGCACGAAACGGAGCTACGGATGCAGAATATAGCAGGTCAAACATGGCATGATTGTGCAAGAAATCTGGGACTTAGCAGAATTATCACCTCGCGAAAACGTGGACGGGGAGGACCCGGGACGGAGGGATCCGGGGCTCGGGCCATGTTTGGTTCGGGGGCTGGGTGGATCTGATCCCACTTCGCCGGATCCGACCGGAGAGGAACTCCGGCGAGCTCCGTCGGTACTCCGGCGACGTGGGGCGGTACTCCGGCGGTACTCCGGCGATACTCCGGCGGTACTCCGATGATTTTTAGGGTTTGGACTGCGGGAATTCGGGGAGGAAGACATATATATAGGTAGAGGGAGCTAGGATAGTCCAAATGAGGTGCGGTTTTCGGCCACGCGATCGTGATCGAACGACCGAGAGCATGGAGGGGAGTTAGATGGATTTTGGGCCACTTTGGAAGGGGTGTTGGCCTGCACACAAAAGAGGCCTTTGCGGTTACCCGGTTAACCGTTGGAGTATCAAACGAACTCCAAATGGCAC
>NW_021224254.1:0-1020 GCF_002162155.2 Triticum dicoccoides
TTAGTTTTAAACCTCAATAATTGTTATTTAGTGCCAAGTTTGAGCATGAACATTGTATCAGGATCTCGTTTAATTCGAGATGTCTACTCATTTAAATCCGAGAATAATGGTTGTTCTATTTATATGAGAGATATGTTTTATGGTCATGCTCCAATGGTAAATGGTTTATTCTTAATGAATCTCGAGCGTAATGCTACACATATTCATAGTGTGAGTACCAAAAGATGTAAGGTTGATAATGATAGTCCCACATACTTGTGGCACTGCCGCCTTGGTCACATAGGTGTCAAACGCATGAAGAAGCTCCATGCTGATGGACTTTTAGAGTCTCTTGATTATGAATCATTTGACACATGCGAACCATGCCTCATGGGTAAAATCATCAAGACTCCATTCTCAGGAACAATGGAGCGAGCAACCAACTTATTGGAAATCATACATACTGATGTGTGCGGTCCAATGAGTGTTGAAGCTCGTGGTGGCTATCGTTATGTTCTCACCCTCACTGATGACTTGAGTAGATATGGGTATGTCTACTTAATGAAACACAAGTCTGAAACCTTTGAAAAGTTCAAGGAATTTCAGAGTGAGGTTGAGAATCAACGTGACAGGAAAATCAAGTTCCTGCGATCAGATCGTGGAGGAGAATACTTGAGTCATGAGTTTGGCACACACTTAAGAAAATGTGGAATAGTTTCACAGCTCACGCCGCCTGAAACACCTCAGCGTAATGGTGTGTCCGAACGTCGTAATCGCACTCTATTAGATATGGTGCGATCTATGATGTCTCTTGCCGATTTACCGCTATCCTTTCGGGGGTATGCTTTAGAGACTGCCGCATTCACTTTAAATACGGCTCCATCGAAATCCTTTGAGATGACACCGTTTGAATTATGGTTTGGGAAGAAACCTAAGCTGTCGTTTCTAAAAGTTTGGGGATGCGATGCTTATGTCAAGAAACTTCAACCTGAAAAGCTCGAACCCAAATCGGAAAAATGCGTCTTCATAGGATACCGTAAA
>NW_021224255.1:0-635 GCF_002162155.2 Triticum dicoccoides
TATGCTTAACTAGCTCTAAAATGACATAATATGCTTAAGAAATGACATAGTTTAGCTCCTAAATGACTTCACATGCTTAGCTAGCTCCAAAATGACATAATAAGCTTAATTAGCTCCAAAATGACATATTTAACCTAGGATAGCTCTAAAATGACCTATACTTAGCATTTTTCCTCTAAAATGACTTAATATGCTTAGCTAGCTTAAAAATGACCTATTTAACCTAGGATAGCTCTAAAATGACCTATACTTAGCATCTATTCCTCCAAAATGACTTAATATGCTTAGCTAGCTCTAAAATGATATAGTATGCTTAAGAAATGACATATTTTAGATCCTAAATGACTTCATATGCTTAGCTAGCTCGAAAATGACATAATAACCATACTTTGCTTCAAAATGACCTATTCAACCTAGGCTAGCTCTAAAATGATCTATACTTAGCATTTTTTCCTCCAAAATGATTTAATATGCTTAGCTAGCTCAAAAATTACATAATAAGCTTAATTAGCTCCAAAATGACCTATTTAACCTAGGATAACTCTAAAATGACATATACTTAGCATTTTTTCCTCCAAAATGACTTAATATGCTTAGCTAGCTTCAAAATGACCTATACTTAGAATCTTTTCCTC
>NW_021224256.1:0-1809 GCF_002162155.2 Triticum dicoccoides
CCCCCCCCCCCTCGCGGTGGCTGGCGGCGCGGGATCTCTCCTCCTTGTCTTGGTTCTGGTGGGCGCGGGGCTCCCTCCCAGGGCAGTGGCGTCGGGCGCGCACGGGGTCCGGCGGCGAGGCGGCACTCTATTCGGTCCGTGCTGCGGTGCGGCGGCGGTGGATGGGTGCTTGGCCACGCGGCGGCTGTGCCCCATGGTGATGGCTGGGATCCGGCTTCGGTCCTCCGGTGGCAGCGGGTGGTCTTCATTCCCCGTCGTGGGCGTGCGGTGGTGTTCCTCGGGCAGCGGTGGCTCCGGCGGCGGCGCTGCGCCAGATGGTGGGGAGGCGGCGGCGCAGCCACTTGGCTGCGGGATGGCGCCGCAACAGGCGACGACGCCCTACTAGCCCAGATCTAGGCCCTTTTGGGCCCCATCTAGGTCTGGGCGGGCATGACCGGCGGCACCTACGGACGGTGGAGCAGCTCGTGTGGGTGGTTGCGTAGACGGAGGCGCGCGCACTGCGGCGCGACGCCGGGAGTTTCACGAGCCCTTTCTGGCTCGGCCGGGCCGTGGGCCAGGTGTGCTCCTCTTGCTGCATCCTGCCGGTGACCGCCATGGGCGGTGGAGGTTGTCCCCACCCGCGTGGCTGCTGATTCTGCCGCTATTCGTTCCCGGTTGTCCCCTCTCGGACCCGTCGGTTTTGCTTCGCCTACTTGTTCATCTGCGACAGCTTCGGCGGATGGAGGTGCGGCTCATGCGGGGGGTTGCGGAGGCGGTGGCGCACGCACTACAGTGTGGTGACGGGAGCTTCACGAGCCCTTTCTGGCTTGGCCTGGCCGTGGGCCTGGTGTGCTCCTCTTGCTGCGTCCGGCCGGTGACCGCCGAGGGCGGTGGAGGTTGTCCCCTCCCGCGTGGCTGCTGATTCTGCCGCTCCTTGTTTCCGACTGTCCCCTCTCGGATCCGTCGGTCTCGCTTCTCTTTCCAAGGTGAGACGGGGGTAGTGATTTAAAGAACGTGGTGGCACATGTTGGTGGGTGGCAAGATTGGTGGAGTGCGACGGGTCAACTAGGGCTGTGGTTGTTTGACGGACGGAAGAAATCCCTGTCCGCTTGGCCGACACCAACGCAGTGACGCCCGCGGGTGCAACCGTTTCCTGAAGGGCGTGAGGTATGCCTCTTCCACACGCCCCTTCGTGTACCGGGGGAAACCCTAGGACCAGTCCGGGCAGCAGCGTCGGCATCGTCGCGTTCCTTCCTGAAGATGTTGCTGAAGGAAATATGCCCTAGAGGCAATAATAAAGTTATTATTTATTTCCTTATTTCATGATAAATGTTTATTATTCATGCTAGAATTGTATTAACCAGAAACATAATACATGTGTGAATACATAGACAAACAGAGTGTCACTAGTATGCCTCTACTTGACTAGCTCGTTAATCAAAGATGGTTATGTTTCCTAACCATGGACAAAGAGTTATTATTTGATTAACGGGGTCACATCATTAGTTGAATGATCTGATTGACATGACCCATTTTATTAGCTTAGCACCCGATCGTTTAGTATGTTGTTATTGCTTTCTTCATGACTTATACATGTTCCTATGACTATGAGATTATGCAACTCCCGTTTGCCGGAGGAACACTTTGTGTGCTACCAAACGTCACAACGTAACTGGGTGATTATAAAGGAGCTCTATAGGCGTCTCCAAAGGTACATGTTGGGTTGGCGTATTTCGAGATTAGGATTTGTCACTCCATTGTCGGAGAGGTATCTCTGGGCCCTCTCGGTAATACACATCACTTAAGCCTTGCAAGCATTGCAACTAATGA
>NW_021224257.1:0-1214 GCF_002162155.2 Triticum dicoccoides
GAAGAATCATCTGTTGTTAACAGGTGTTCCATCTCCCTCATGCTTACCATGTTAAAGTTCCACATGTATGTTCTCTTAGTATTACCTACGTAGATGCAACCCAAGGGTTTTGAACTCCAGAAGCCTCCAAAAAAAATGTTACGGAGATTGGTTTTCACTCCACAATTCTTATCATTTATGTGAAAAAAGAACAGGAAAGCTCCCTTAGTGGCCACCAAGGTTAATAGAAGTGAGAGGTTGAAGAAGTTTTTTTTTGAGAAACTAGGTTGAAGAAGTTGTCTAATGGTTACAGAGCAAAGAATGTTTTGATAAAAATTGCCTCGCACTTGATTCTTGTACCCCATATCTTAAAAGAAAAGTGGTCCAAAATCTATGTAATAAATTTGCACGTGCCAATGGTTGCCTCTTACAACAGTATCATAGGCAAACTGCTATCATGTCAGTGCAGTTAAGGAAGAAACATGTTGATGTTGTATATTATTTAACATACAAAATTTGCACAATCTCATAGGAGAACAAAGCTGATAACCCGATCAAATGAAGGAACAAACACTAAAACCATTAAATCAAACTCACTTGGAAGATCTCACCATTCTTGGTTCTCGTGTTGTTGGATTCTGCGGAACCACATGAATCCTTAGAATGGGACTCCAATTAAGCTCTTTTGTCTTGAGATTTTGAGAGGAGTTTCACTTTGGAGAGAAAGTACAACTGAAGTCGTAGTATTAAGACGTGTTCAGCAAGGCATAGTTATTGTCTATCATTGGACTCTATGGTAGAACCCGTTGGCGAGGCATGATAGGGGGTGGTTTACTCTATGACGGATGTCAGCTGTTCGAGTCCGCTCATCTTGAGCCCGTGAACTTAGTGGACACTTTGATAGCACCAAATTTTGTCGAGTCGGCGTTTTGATCTATACTTTCCTATTTCTGGACTTCAATAAGATCCTTGCATGTAGTAGTAACTTATGATGGCATAGCCTTAACGTTAACAGCGAGGTTCATAAGTGGAAAGACTTGCGGTGGATACCCAGACACCCAGTGATGAGGCAGGTGTAGCAAGTTAGGAAATGCTTCGGGCTATTGAAAATAAACATAGATCCAGAGATTCGAAAATAGGACAAGCTTATAAACTAAATGTTGAATGCATGGGTAGGCAAGACACAACCTAGCGAACTGAAACATCTTTGTAGTAAAGGAAAATAAAGAAATTGC